>NW_003052496.1:15642-90084 GCF_000003515.1 Uncinocarpus reesii 1704 | reverse complement strand
CTCCGCCTCGTCTACCTCAACACCTCGCGCCGCCACGGCCTCACCCGCGTCGTTGCAAAGGCCATGCCCGGAGAGGCCACCCGAGTCACCTTCTTCCTGCCCAAGCACGTCCGCGTCCCCCCCGGCAGCCACGTGTACGCCTACCTCCCGCGCATCTCCCTCTGGATGTCGCACCCCTTCTCCGTGGCCTGGACCGACGACGATGCCGACCCGCCTCAGACCGAGAAATCGGCTACTACCAGCCCGTTCAAGCAGCACTTTGACGAAGAGCTCAGCGGCACCAGATTCAGCTCCACCCGCGTCACCCTGATCATCGCCGCCCGCACCGGCATGACCCGCAAGCTTTACAACGCCGCCCTCGCAGCCCCCAACCTCACCCTCGAAACCAGCGGCTTCATCGAGGGCCCCTACGTCTCGCACCCCCCCGCCGCCTTTGGCAGCTATGGCACCGTCGTCCTCTTCTCTGGCGGCGCCGGCATCACCCACCACCTGCTGCAGGTCCGCGGCCTCCTCGAAGCCGCCGAGGCCGGCACCGTCGCCACCAGAAAAGTCTTTCTTGTCTGGTCCGTCCGCACGACCGAGCATCTCACCTGGGTGCGCGGCTTCATGGACTCGATCCTCCACCTGCCCAACCGACGCGAGGTCCTCATCACCAAGCTGTTCATCAGCAAGCCAAAGAGCACCCGCGAAATCACCAGTCCCAGCACCACCCTGCAGATGTTCCCCGGTCGCTGCCGGCCCAACGTGGTGCTGGACGAGGCCCTGGAGACCAGGGTCGGCGCTACCGTGGCCTCGGTCTGCGGGCCCGGTGCTTTTGCCGACGAGGTGCGCGCCGCCGTTCGCGGCAGGATCAACAGGGGCGTCGTGGTCGACTTTGTGGAAGAGGCATTTACGTGGTGATTTTTCCTGCTATACCCCCCTGTTTCAATGAACATGAACCCATTTCCCGGCGACAATGGTGTTTGCACATGATGGCATTTTCCAAGTACTTGCATTTTCCCTTGGCGTTTTTGTATCTTCTTTGTAGATCTGTTTGGTGTAAATATTATGATACTTGCATAGTTCTAAAAGCATGTGTGTGCAGTTATCCAGTTCATCTGAAATCCACATCCACATCCTACATGTAAACTCATCACGGGTATAGAAGCAAAGAAAAAAGACCAGATACAGGCTACACCTTGGTATTACCCGCCCCATCGTTCCGATGCAAAGGCGGCAGGCTGAAATCGCTGTCAAACAGCGCATCATGTCCACCGGGGTAATATGTACTGCTCATGCCCGGCGCCGCCCCGCCCGAGGTCGCAACGCCAATCGCCTGCGTGGGCGACACGTCCCTGTCCTCCCGCTCCCGCCTCGCGTCGTCACTGCTGCTACGGTTGGTGCTGTACGCGTCCTGCGGCCGGTCGTGCGTCGTGCTGAACTTGTCCGCAAACGGGTTTTCGACCTGGAACTCGCCCGGCCTGTACTGGAAGCCCTGCGACGAGGACGCATCTCCGTGCTGCGACCGTGGCCCCGGCACGCTCGGCGGCGCCGGATCAATGGGCGACAAGTCATGGGCGGTGGTGGTGGTGGTGGTGGTAGTAGCGGTATGAACCGTCGTCGTCGTGGGTGGTGGCTGCGCGGGTTCCTGCGTGAATGGCTGGTGCTGGAACTTTTTCAGCGCCTTTCGGGGGATCGAGAGGATCGGCACATGCGGCCTGGAGCGCCGCACGGGCGTCGGCTCCTCGAGCGGCGAGACGGGCCTGTCGTCTTGGGATTGGCCTTGGGGCGTCTGTGGAAGCTGGGTTTGCGACTCGCTTGCTTTGACCGTCTTCCTCGCGTTGAGATGCGCCCGCTGATACCTTGACAGCGCGACCGAAATCTTGTCGTTTGTCTCGATCAGGGTCATCATGGTTTCCTCGTCCGGCGCCGGATCCGTCGCCTCCATGTAGTTTTGTAATGACCGGGACGCCCGCTGGCATCGGCTGGCAAATTCTTTGAGCATATCATTCTCAAAGAATTCCGACGAGGATGTCGATGCCACCATCTGCAGCAGCAGCTTCGCCGACGTCGCCGCCTCTGATATACGGCCTGCTAGTTCTTCCTGGCTGGGCAAGCCCTTTGATCTTTGGTTCCTGGAAAAGAAGTCCTGGCGGTATCCGGGGTACATCGCGTGGGCAGGGCCTTGAAGCTATTGAACAGTAATCAGTATTTTCCCCCAGTGGATGAGAGCGCAAAGGCCTTTGTTCACCGGATGGACACCAAACATCTTGACAAACTTGTCCTTTTCCTTCTGCCACATGTTATTCACCTCCGAGAGATTGGTGTCGCGCGCCTTGGTCGTTGCGAGGAATTCCAGCGTTTCCCTTAGAATCTGCTGCACGCTGACCTCCTGCCCGTCTCGCAGCAGGATCTTCAGCGACGAGACGAAGCGCGCATCGATGTGGCGCGTGAATGTCGGCCCGGGGTTGTCGGATAAGATTCGAATCAGCATAATCGCGTTATACTGCTGGTGCTCGGGGTATCCGTTTGGCTTCGACAGATACTTGTAGATCTGATGCGCTGCGGCCCTGGCAGCGGCAGGGGTCGACTCCGCGGCCTCGACGATGGCCGGCAGATGGAGGAATTCATCGCCCTGGTCTCCCGCTTAACACCCGTCGAGGGGACATGATCGCAGCCAGGGGGGGGAGAACCACTCACTGTGTTTCGCGCTGCCGCGTCGCAAAAGGCTTTCTATCGGTTCCAGTGAGCCAGCCAACTCGCAAAGACGATGCGGATACGACAAACTCACAATCTCCGTCACGACGCTGTTTTCGAGCGATTCTTGCGGATATGATGCACCGTTCGACCGATGGAGTTGCGCCCCTATCCCTTCTGCACAGTCGCCCGGTCAGCACGCTTGCAAGCACTTTGGACGCGAGGACTCGGCCAACTCACTTGTGCGCTTCAGGGTTCCCACCAGGCGTTTCATTCTGGCTCAACGGCAGGGATCCAGGCAACGTGGAATGAGCGTGGTGCAAAGTGCAATGAGCGGGGAGAACACAAAAGAGCGAGCTGGACAATCACAGAAGCAAAAGACAGACGGCGAGGCCAAGAGATGATTTGCAAAAGCGCCCCCAATCGAGCATCCTCGCCGTGCTGCTTCGTGCAGCCAACCGAATGGCGGCCTGGTGCTTAACTAGCGTTGACTATGGCCGATTAGTTAGTGGGCTTAAGCGCTGTGGCGACCCTCTAGCTAGCGGGTGCTGCCCCGGAGTCCCCCAGCCAGCCCCCCTGCTACAGCACCGTGGTTAAGGGCTGTCGCGTCCGCTGGCATCTCAGTGGCCAGCACTCGCACGACGCGTGGCCGCCATCCCCATGACTGCGCGGCCAGACGGCATCGCGTTGCGCTCGACGATTTGCGAGATCGCCCACCGGTGCTTGGAGGCAGCAATCTGGGGTCCAGAATCCTGCATCCGGTGTTACTCCATGTGGCATAGCCAACGTCCCCGCTGCAACGGTCTAATAAAAGAACCGGCTGGGATTGCTGCTTACCCTGCCACAGAGTCACAAGATCTGATATCCATCTCAGGGGTTGATACTGAGGGAGATGACTGTGCAACCAACACTAACCCAGGAATCAAATGGGATAGAAGATCTTTGCAAATGCTATTGCAGCTAACTATTGACAAGATGTGCGGTAGTTACTTTAATTATCGAAACTACATTCAACAGATGACACCAATTTGCATGCACTGATTCCAACATCATCCTCCGCGGCACAAACGGGTGCCTAAAAAACAAATTCCAACTGACATGCATTCATTGGCAACTGGCTAACTGGCAAGTGCACTCGCCTCTCTAAATAATCCAGGCTGATTCACATCAAGCTGTCCAGGGAGAGTGCAGTCTGAATCAGCTAGAGGCGAATGCTTGTGCCGTTCCGCCTCAATCGCAAATGGATGTTTCCGAGTTCACAGATGACATGCTCGAGCTGTGCCAACATCGAGAGTCTAGATGGGTGTCGGACCTTGAACCGATGCGCTTTCCAGAGTCGAAATGCGTGTGGCAATTTGGTCCCATCTTTGCGGAACGTGAAATTTTAGTTGATGATGATATGCTACATAAGAAAATGATCACAGAAGCCAGTGCTACGTGCGTTGCGACACAAGTCCAAGGCCCAAACCCTGGGCTTCAACGCATTGCAAAGATAAGGGTGCAGTGAGTAACGGCCTCTAGATGGAAATGTCACTTTTATCTTGTTTGCTTCGGCTGAAATTGAAATATCCAGGATTCCAGATGAAGACGACCCTTCTTCCACAGAGCCGGCCGAGTCAAGCGCTTGTCTCGCATTTGAGCTCTCTAACTTGCGTGATCTGACGGATTTGGGTTGCGCTTACACGCCGAAGCTCCTTGACTATGTCATAGCAAGGCAGGGAGAAAATCATTATGTTCCTGGAGGATTCTTTGGTATCACCATAATGGAACGGCTTCCCGGACAAAATCTAATTCAATTTGATAAATTGCCTCTAGCTGAGAGAGATCAAGTCCGGCTGGCTTTCGCAAAGGCATTCCGGTACCGTCCCCCAGTTCCTCCCCTTGATACGATACTCTGCGAATAGAATATGAAGTGAATTCCTTGCTCTCGGATTTCGACGATCCTGGTCGCCGCAACTTGATCTGGGATCCCAAAGGCAAAAAATGGTAAATCAATCCAATTCGCGCAATGGGGCACCACTCTATTGACTTCCCTTCCTTCCCTTTTAGCTACATCATTGATTTTGAATATGTATATCGATTGGGGGATGCTGAACCTGCGAAATTTTCACCTGGAGTACATTATCACTGCTGGGAAATAGCAGCCCCCTGGGAGGATACTGATCAAGGCGGCATTGACCCAATGGTTCCCATTGAATTTCCATTTGCAATTGACCCGGATGACGAAACACTTGAAAGAATGGCAGCTGAGGCAGCGGGGAAACCATTGAAATTTCGATGATTTACCCGTACTATCAAGGTAGCCCTTCCTGCTCCTTATACCGGTTTCCTACCTACTTTGCAGGAACAATCAAGTCCATCTTGTCAAAACTGCAATCTAGATTGATGATAGTCCACGTTCACAAGCTCATATTGGTCCAAGGAGTATCAAGGCGGCTTGTTGCTCCATTGAGGACTGTGAAGCAATGAACAGAAGTCAACTAAGCAGCAACTCAGGATTTACATATTAGACATATTAGACACTGGCAGATGGTTCAATTCTCTTTTCATTAATTCAAAGATTGCTTTCTTTTGTCCTTTCTTCGTTTTTATTTTCTGGATTTTTTATTTGTAAATCCATTCCAAAATCGATATCATGCGCAACCAGCCCCCTCAACCACACCAACCACCTCCAGCCATGTTCCGAACACCTTGTTCGCCGAAGATCAAGTCTGAACATGATATATTTCGGGATCCCAGCTGCACATGGTCGATTTCTCGATGTCTTCCTTCCGCGGATAGAAAAGCGCTCCGGAAAACCTCGCGGTCCCTCCACGTCTCCACCCGTCTGCTTCCACACTTTCACAGAGCCCATCTCCTTCAGGCCAACCAAGACGAAATCCAAATCCCCATTTCAACATAAACTCCTCACGCGCGTCGATCGACTGGATAATACTCCCAAGAAGCGGATCTTCGGTGTACACTCGCCGAGTAAAGGGAGCGTATACCGGTACTTGACTCACGTCCACGTCCTGCACCGTGTTGCGCAGACGAGCTTCAGCATCTGCCTGTCTTCTATGGTTGCTGTAGTCGTCCAAAACGAGGTTGGTTTGGTGATAAAAATCGCCAAGTAGAGCATACCCGCAGGAAATGAACTGCATCCGCTGAAGATTCACAGGAGGGCTGTGCTGTCGCAGTTTCAAGTTGGAAAAGTCCACTTGACTAGGTAAAGGGAGACGACGCATATCTGTTATCGGGAGATGCGGCCCGAACTGCGCAAGAATTGAACTCCATGACCCGCTAGGGAGTCGGCGGTTGTATCCCTGCGGTGGCCCGACAGTGGAACAGCCAGAACGGGTTGGTGCCCAATGTCTGCGGCCAGGAGTTGAAACCAAAGAGCACGAATCAAACGTCAATCTCTCCAAGGCACTCTTTTGCGACATCTGTAGGAATCGTTTCAGTGCTGTGGGCGAAAACCAGCAGTTTTCGAATGTCAGTGATTTTACGTGATTGAACGCCAAAACTCCTTCTTTCACATTTCCAGTGGCCGCTTGCATCGGTGCTCCCATAATCGGAGCAGGAAGGATGTATCTGTTGCGGGCCAAAAGTCCGTTTGCATACTCTCCTCCTCCAATGTAACCTAGCGTCAGCGACTCAATATTCGGGAGAGACACTACCTGGTCCTTGAGAAGTTTAAAGAACTTGATACATGCGCCACTCGGCAGGATAGATCGCAGATTTGTGCCGTCAAATTCCCTCCAGTCGGGGTACACGAGTATGGTCAGCGTTTTCACGGTGCTGAACGAAGTGAAAAACTTGTCATGGTGACCAAATTCCTCTAGTAACTTGGACGAAATGCCGGCAAAGGTCAGAGTATGGAGATTCTGGAACACGTGGGTATTGGTTATGGCTGCTGGGAAGAAAGAGTCCAGGAATTGCTTTATCATATGCGAAGTTTCACTTAACAGTTCCAGCTGAGCCTGATCGCGACAGGCATCACAGAATTGCGAGCCATCTGTACCATACCAGGTTGTCACTTTACGAATCAAATCAGTATACCGGTATTAGAGGGAATAAATATGAACGAAAAGTTCGTAGGTGCCGTGAGCCTTCTTACCTTCTTTCTCACCAGCCGGTGCGAACACATATGGAGCAGGGGCAATTCTTGTGCCTGATCGAGCACCGCTATCGGGCATAATATATTGGCTTGAAGACAGGTGGGGATGCTTATCTCGAAAAACAATAGAGGGTTGCTGAAAGACAGGTTGGAAGCGGTAGACGACTGGTGGCGGCAGCCATCCCAGCCCAGTGTTCAAGCTAAGGGCAATTTCTTTTACGCCGTTCAGGTGGGAAAATGCTTTGGCCATCCGACGTTGACGGAATGCGAGCAGCTCCATATCTCTCAGTCGTTGATACAGTACCCGGTCACGATCTAACCGGCCATGCGCGGCCCAGCCAACCAAGTTTGGACAAATAGGATTGGCAGGGAGGGGAGGCAAGAATAGAGCAGCTGGTAAACGACGAAGATCAATAAGTGGAAACGGATTCAATGTGAGGAGGACGAGGACACCCTTACCTTGATCAATATCTACAGTGATAGCAAACCTCGAGATGTTGGACCCGACTCTTTCGAAAATGCCCACGTCATCCTCCTTGGTCGTTTTCGCCACGTAGAAATCTGGGGAAAACGGAACTGACACCTGGTAGAAGAACAGATACTCTAGCTTATGCGCAAACTCGCGGTTCACAAGTCGAAGCCGAGCAAGGTCAGACCTGGTCAGATATTCACTGATGAGGAAGAAAATGTCCGTCGAGACACGATTTGGCGGCCATGATTTATGTGGCGTAAAGTTAACAATAGCATGCGACGCATGAAAACGGAGTGGGAGCATAGAAATAGCACTTCTATGGTTTTCGTCCATGGCGATAGGGATTATTGACTAGCGACTGCGATATGCCGGGAAGGAAGAAGACATAGGAAGCAAAAAAAGTAAAAAGTGACGCTGGCTTCAGGCACCACAAGAACGCGACCACTGCTGTCGACAATGATGGCAAGATGGATCAAGGATTTTGAGGGTGGTGGTGGAGGGAAAAGAGAAAAGGCATCTCAGATTCACCAGGCTACTTTTTGTAGGAATGAATCTTTTGTGATATCGAGTACATTGAACCTGACATTTCTGGTGGTCTAAGCAACACATCAGTATGTGTTTGATTAGAGTGCAAGAGGAACAGAACCCTAGACGGATTGTTCCGAAGATAACAATGCTCATCCTTTCAGAGGATCTTGAGCTAGAAGAAACCCCAAAGCACAGAGAGATGGATTGTCTTTTCTTTCTACAGCAGGGGTATCTTTTAGAGAATGGGATTGCATAGAGTGCCTGCTGAGCTTAGGGTCAAGCCTCCTCCGCCCAGCAGAGTATGATCGCTCTGGCTTGTCTGCTTTGCTATTCGGATGGATGATTTATTTTCGGATGAGGTTGGGGTTACCCAAAAGAGCGACGTGTCGAGGAGTGAGACAGCACGTGACCGGGTAGGCGTCCGAAACAGGCTAGAGGCTTGGCGCGCTCCGGGTGGGGCCTGATCCGGTGCCAAGCCCTGTTATCTGATTGCTGATCACTCTCCGCACCAATCAGCAGCGGCGTACGGGCGGCGCGGCACCGTGCGACAGCGTCCAGACCGACAATCACTGCAGCGAGTGTGCATCACGAAACAGCCAGCCAGAAGGGCGCAGTTCGTGCACGCAGCAGCCGGTTCGTCATGGAGGAGAAGAATCCCTCCCGCATCCACGTTGCGCCGCCGTCCTACCTGCACAATCGCTCCGAAATGGCTCTTCCGACTGCGTCTCCCAGCGCTCCATCCGGTCCGCACCCTCCTCCTCCCTCCCTCTGCACGAGCACCGGCATCGAGCCCGGCTCCTACTCCCACCCAGTCATGGCAGCCAACAACTCTTCCGATGAAGAGGGCGGCCACCCCCCTCGCTACACTCGAGAAAACGATCCGTTCCAGCTATCCTCCAAGCTGAAAACCGACGCCGAAATCGACTCCATCCCCGCAAATACGTCGCGACGACGCAGGTTTGCACGACGGAACGGCAATCCTTCGGCAAAACAGGTCCAGGGCTTCTACAGGACCCAGAACGCAAATATTGAACGGCTGTTGAAGCCAGTTGACGAGCATGTCCGTTTGGCCCGCGAGTTCAACAACCAAAACCAATTGCGCTACAAAATCGCTGTCTACGGCAGCTTCGCGGCGAATGTGGTCTTGGCCATCCTCCAGCTCTACGGCGCCATCGCATCTGGGTCGCTGTCCCTGTTCACCACCATGGCGGACTCGGTGTTCGACCCGCTCTCCAATCTGACCCTGCTGCTGTGCCACAAAGCCGTGAAGCGGGTCGATGCAAGGAAATTTCCCGCTGGAAAAGCCCGCATTGAGACCGCCGGAAACATATGTTTCTGCTTCTTGATGATGGCCGTTTCCTTCATCCTTATCGCGTTTTCGGTGCGCGACCTGGTCACAGGCAACGAGGAGGACACGCTGGGGTTCCATCTCCCGTCCGTGATCGCTGTCAGTATCGCCTTCGCCACAAAGTTCCTTCTCTTCGTGTACTGCTGGGCCTTGAGGAACCAGTACTCACAGATCCGAATCCTCTGGGAGGATCACCGGAACGATCTCCTCATCAATGGCCTTGGTATTCTCACATCAGTCGGGGGAAGCAAGCTTCGATGGTGGATTGACCCCATGGGCGCACTCATCCTCTCAACTCTGATTGCCGGCTTATGGCTAAAGACCGCATACTCGGAATTCCAGCTCCTCATCGGCGTCACTGCCGACACAGAAATGCAGCAGTTGATCACCTACATCTGTGAGTCCCAACCCCATCTCATTCCCTGCTTCATCGCCCTTGTCGGGCTAACTAACCATTTTCCCACAGCCATGACTCACTCACCTTTGATCAACGCCATCGACACTGTCCGTGCATACACGTCCGGTCCCCGACTTCTGGTGGAGGTCGACATCGTGATGGACCCGAGCGCATCTCTACGCGCCACACACGATGTCGCGGAAGAACTTCAAATAAAACTCGAGAGCCTCCCAGACGTCGAGCGCGCTTATGTGCACGTTGATTACGAAACCACGCATAAACCCGAGCACTTCCTGAAGAAGGAGTTGTAATTCCGTACCTGACGAATCTGGCTTCTGGTGAACAAAATCGTTGCGATGAATTTACGTGACGAGCCCTCATAGTTAATGACCGCAAGATATCCCTTTTTTTAGACACAAAGTTCCCCCGGAAAGGGAAGATGTAGAGTCTGAGATATTAATTTATTCGATATTGTCTAGTTTTTCTGGGTCTGTAGTCCTAGCTGATTTCTCCATCATCCAACAATGCTATTCACAAGCGAAAATCTAGTAGATAATGAACCATCCAGCTGAAAAAATTGCTGAGAAAGTCACTTTTCCTGCTTTTCTGAGACCCCACTGCCAAATATCAAATCCTTCTTGGTCTCCCTATCCCAAACCACCTCTCCATCGCTTTTCCTTTTGAAATACATGATCCGATGCTGCGGGATAAATTCCTCGTCCGTTTGCTCCGTCTTCCAATTCTCCAGCGGGATTTCCATACTGCCCAGGAACCGGTCGTCATATCCGACCACAAAGTCACTCGAATCCATGTTCGAGTCCCAGCGTAGACGGTTAAGGATATCCGCTGCTGGTCGGAGTTTGGCGCTCGGCTTGTTGGGCATGCCGGACCTGCGAGACGCGCGAGCAGCGGCAACAGTAGCGGCGGTAGAGTCGCTGTTTTCGTCCTCGTCGTCATCGACGTCGGATGCTTCTTCAGCACAAACGTGGATTCCCCATTCCCTATCATCAAGTTTAAGAGGACCAAGTTCAGATTGTTTGACATGAGTGACATCTATCCAGGAAGTTGTGGGGTCGAAATATATCGTTTCTCCTTGGGCTTGGGAAGCAAACTGCCCTAGGATCCTATCAAGCAAAGCCGCGTTTTGTCGACGTCCCTCCAGCGTAGTACTTTCAGGATCACCCGTCTCGTTTCTCGCAAGGCCAATAAGGTAGAACCCTTCGTATTCTGTAACATCACCGACACTCTCTCTTGAAGTGAATCTCGCGGGCCATATTCTTGCATGGACACCGGGTAAGCACCTATCAATATCTACTTGCACCGTTAACCGACCAGGTCACCACTGAGGTAAGAACTACTTACCATTCAAAAGACGACAACATCTTGATTCCAACCAACCCAGAAGGGTGCTCCCTTTAGCCAAAATCATTCCCCAGTATTGAACATGAATCTTGATATAGCTAGTATATGTCTTTAAAAACTCCTGAGAGGAATCCGATGCAGTTATGTTGCCCACAAGCCCCGACCACGACATGTCAGGGGTTGATATCAGCTCGTCCATTCGCTGGAGCTCCTTGATTATTGTCCTGGTCGAAGCTTTAGATGCAGATCTCGCAATGTTGACCAACGGTGTGTGGATTGTCAAAATTACCATCGGCTCGTTCGCGTACCGACGATAGCGTGGCGCGTCCTTGAAGAAAGAAGGGTCACAAAGGATTTCCCTCTCCCAATCAAAGTTGGTGTAATACTTGAAGAATCTGCAGATCATATCCATCGAAGTCGCTCCTCCTTTTCGACAGGAAAGTTTGCACACCCGAGAGAGCATCATCGTGATATGAATGCCGCCGAGATAGCCAAATCTAGCAAGATAAATGCCACGGCGTTTAGCCCACAATGTTATAAAACGATGCGCGGCTCGAAAGGCAGCTAGGTCAGGGATACTCCGCCGAATGTAATCAACATCTCTAAATGCTTGAAGCTTTGTCAAAGCTTGTGATGATAGATAGAATGTCGAATCGTCGGGCGGGAGCAGCGATATCCTTTGCCACCTGCGAAAAGTGTCAGTGGAAATGTGAAGAAGCACATTCGGTTGGCGGATGGCAGAAACTTACGCCTCAACGACTCGCGAGGCAGGGCAGTACTGCAAATCACATTTGATCCCCTCCACTTCGAGCTCCAACATTGTTCCCGTTGCGGCCTTCACCCTACGCAGTATCCTTATGCCTAAATCCGTTGCTTTTCGTAGCCGTTTCTCAGCAACAGCAAAGAATGTTTTCGAACTGATTGGCCCGATGACTAGGCAGTCAATATCCGATGAAGGACTCCAAACTCCAAGGCCATAGGAGCCAACAGGCACTAGTACCATGGCAATATTTGGTTCAGGGTTATTTCCGCTGCCATCTCCAGCTCGAGCTGCCGGCCCCTGAGTGATCACATCTCGAAGTAGATCGACAACGGATTGCCTTTTACTAACATCCGCCTCAGTTGGCAACATCATGGATTCGCGAAGGCACAATTCCAAAGAATGCCTGTCAAACAATTTGGTGGGCGTAAGGAACGAAGCAGAAGTTGACGCAACGGTCATGTTATCGGAAGCTGTAGACTCAAGTTTCAGGCAAAACGTAGCCCTCACTCCCCAGTGATCACTGCCGAGTTCTGCAGGGTTCTGATCATCATCAGGAAGACCGAAAAGATTGAATTCCGTTGGCCCAAGAAAACCACTTCTATCCATTAATATTCTGTCGTAGCGCTGCGGCCGACCGTCCGGACCAGCCGAAGCAGCGGCAAGCGGGTTCCGTCTAGGGTCAAATGTTGCACCCTCCTCGCCCTCAAGCGTATCAATAGAAAGCATGTCGGCGGGGTTTGGGGAAAGGTCTTTGGCATTAGCGCGGGCCATAAGCCAGGCATCCTCGAACCGAGACCCACAGAGTAGTGATTCCAGCTGTGAAAGGTCGTATGCTTTGGCAGGGGAGAGTAGCTTTTCGTCCATTGCGCTTTGCACAGTAAGGGCGGACGTTGGAATGTTCATATCCCCAGCAATGATGCATGGATTCTCCGGGTAGGTGTGATCGAGAAAATCATATAAAGCGCGTATCTGGGATTCTTTGGCAGAAACCCTCCTGTCAGCTAAACCAGAGGTAAGATGAACTGCGGCAACGATAAGAGGCAAAAAGCGCGAATCCGCCGTTTGTTTTCCAACGCCAACCATTTTGAGGATCACAGCAGTTTTGTAACGTTCCGTGAATGGCAAAATTTCCCAGCTGAACCTGAAGCGACTCAGGATTACAACATTTCGCTGCATGGGTAACGGTGCACACTCCGCTTGATGAGGGGGACCATGGGTTGCAAAACAGTAACGGCTTTGAATTTCGTTCTGGGAAAGCAAATGGGACAGAAAGTCATCGCATACTTCTTGGAGCACCAAAATATCAGCCAGTGCTGACTGTGCGAGTATGGTGTGGACCAGCGCAGGATATCTCCCACGAGGAGGCGGATATGGTTGTTCCAGAAGCACGTTGTAACTTGAGACTGTGAGAGTATCCCAGCCCGGTTCCTTTTCACCGGATTCTCCCAGTATAGGAGCACAGGGTGTCCACTTATAACCGTCCGGCGGAAATTGATATGTGGTCATCGGTTCGCCACAAACTGATCTAGATATGCTAGGCTGCGTAGGAATCATCTCTGAATTGTGTAGTGCATGCATGTGCTCGCCGACATGTCCGACTTCAGAGATTGCAAGGTTATTCATTGTAAGATCTCCAGAAAGGCCGATGGTACCCCAGACTCGCATTTGACTGAACTTTTGCCCGTGCTGTATTACACGCTCACGCACAAGGACGACCAACTCTTCGACATTCCATTCAATTGGGGGCAAAAGCCGTACTTTCGACAGCAACGAGTCTCGGGACTGCTCATCACCTGCCCTTGTCTGGCCGACTGTGAGGTGAGGGTTAAACTGTCCTCCGTCGGGTTGTCCCAGGGCTGCAAGAATAGTGTCCCGGAGGTCAGTTAACGACATGCTGGCATCCTCCGAGCGCGGTATTAGATGGACGATGTTGCCCTTCCGCGGAACGAAAAAGCCTGCTTGGTCTAAACGAAGGCGAACATTAGGGGCGCCGGCGGCGTTTCGCCGCTGTATCAAAGCGGTCCTAATCCGCGCGACCGCCTCGGGAACAGAGCCGGCGGCAACAAATGGGTAGAGAAGATTGATATGAGGTGGCCATCCTCCGTAGGCTTGGTCATAGAAGGATCGAAGGCGGTTGATTTCTCCGCATAAATTCTCGGGAGGGATGATGCACAACGCCGTTTGAGAGAAGCGGAGGGATAGACTGCTAGACGGTGACTGTTGATCGGAAGACGCCATGGCTATAAATATAAGGGAAAATGTAGAAACGGAGCCCAACAGCAAAGGGGTATATTTCAAGTCAGAACGAAGAAACGAATATCAACGCCAGTCTCCGGTCAAGATGTTGAGACGAGAATCACACGGCGGGTTCTGCTTCTGAACCGCCAGGAACTGCGTCCTGAGTTATATAGTTATCATTTCTCGATTAGAAAGGCCTGATGGAGGCAGACAACAGCGTCGATCCACTGGATGCGGGCTGAGTCAACCGTGGGAGTCCATTGCAGGCGCCTATGTAGTTGCATCCGGAGTGGCTTGTCCAGCTCTGGATTCAGTGGCCTCGAGTCACTCCGCGTCGAGCACCTTCAGGCTGGCCGTCGGCGTCCAAACGGAGAGAATGCTGTTCTCAGTCTGTTTTCCACTTGCTACTACTCACTGCATCGTCAATCTCTCTGGCGCGAACAAACGTAGGCGGTGACTCGATCGACCGGTGACTCACGGGGCGATGAGTCAGGCAGTTTAACTATTAGCAGAGAAGGCTAGTTATCCTGAAGACAGCTACCATCCGGCCTTTTTGCGAACTCGCTGTAAATCAATGTCCATATCTGTGGATGGTTCTTCCACGGGCAATGCTGCGAGGAGTAGGAAGGCTTCCTAGATGTCCCATCGCAACTAACTAACTAGTTAACTGTCCCTGCACTCGGGATGTTTCCTCTGCCATCCCACAGTTTCAATTCAAAAGGGAAATGGTAACAACACCCATTCCGTGCACATTCACCGGTTAACGAGTTATGAAGTCGTTAGTTACGAGCTTGGGATCCAGGCAGTCATCCACCGGCTACAAAGTGCCTTCGTCCTTTAGCGAGAGGTCGAACGAAATGGCTTTGGTCCCGATGTTGGCCGCGAGAGAACATCCCGCTGCACAAAGAAAATCAGGACGGACGCCGTAGGCACTCCCACAAGCACCAGGCTCGCGTTACCTGGTTTGTTAATGGTTGATCGCCAGACGAACCGATCGCGGAGGAGGCCCTGTTCAGATACATCCGGCATCGATGACTATACGGCCTCGCTTTCAATCGTGACGGCTACGTGCTTACTTTGACCGCAGATTCAATGAGCGAAGCGAGCTGTCTCACCGCTATCTGCGATTTGATATTCAGAAGCTTGCCGACCTTGCTGTCGGAGCTGTCGGGAATGGAGCTCAGGCCTGTAGGCATTACGTTTGAAGCAGCTGGTTAATACGCGATATTCAGATGCATCTAGGCGTCGAAGTGGTAAAGTGCATCGAGGTCTTCATAACAAAGCATTAGCTCTCACGATGCAAAAAACAACTGTGACAAGTTCAAAAATATATTCTTGAATTTGGCCACCAACTAGGAAGGAGTGCTTTTCTCCAAATCATGGCCATATCAAGAGCTGGAGCCCTAAATGCGTTTTTCACTTCGTGGGCCAAACTTCACCCATGCCCTTCAGCCTTGCCTTCAGAGCATTGGACCGTAGAAACGTCGCTTTCTATTCCTGTTACTTATCCAGAAAGCAATTCGAGTTAGTAGCCTAGAATAGAAGCGTTTTCAGCAAGATGAATTTTCAATTGATTTCATATGAAGATTTGAGCAACCACCGTTTGTAGAATGGCTGCAGAATACGTACATGCAGGAGGAAAGCACCCGAAGTCATTAACGCATGGGGAAAAGCAGAACAGAAAATCAACACCTGGGGATCGAGAGTATACATGGGATACAACGAGATGAGAAAACAGTTCAAATGGGCAACAGCGCAAGATAGGGGGAACCGAGGAGATTTTTTCATCATTCATGAAGATTGGAATGTGTTTGTTGTAATTTTTCTTTTTTTTTGATCGAAGTCTTCCAGCATCCATACCAATCGAGCCGAATTATTAATTACCGTAAGTCGAGGCTCCAATCCCCGCCAGGCAGAAGAAAAGAATCAAAAAGTGAAATGATACAAAAGCCAGCGGCTATCGAGAAACGAAATCACGGCGGGTCTATGTGGTTCATGTCTATGAGAATGCCGGGGCAATATCATTCAGGAAGGGCAAATTAAAGAGGCGAAAAGAGAAATGAAGCAATGCCGAAACGAAAGATCTAAAATGTCGAAGGGTATTCGGCCACGGGCTAAGCGCTCATTTCTTCGTCTTCCTGGGCATATCTCCTAAAATGTGATCAAAGCTGAGGTTTGGGTTGTGGCTGACCGGACGTGAGGGGGGGTCGACAGGAACCACTCCGGCGGGAAGGGGCAGGGCCTCCAGACCCATGTGAATAGAGGACCTGTTCCCTGGTCTGGCAAACCCTGCATTCGGCAAGGGAAGCGAAAACATTGGTGGTGTGATGTTGCCTGGCGTCAAAAGCGGAGTGGGCTGCTTATCGGACGTTGATTCGGTAGACAGCGGCGGAGGAACAACGTTCGGAGGCTGATATGGTTGATATTGTGCTTGATATGGTGGTTGATGGAATTGCGGTTGGAACTGTGGTTGGTATTGTGGTTGGTACTGTGGTTGGTACTGTGGTTGGTACTGTGGTTGGAATTGCGGTTGGTATGGCTGGAACTGAGGGTGGAATTCGTCTGGATATTGCGTTTGATATTGGAGTGGTTGCTGGGGTGAAAAAGGAGCCTGCTGTGGAGAGGCCGGAATGTTTGGACTAGCCGGCGCGACATCCTGCATCACCGTTGAGTGTAGCTGCTGCTGATCGGCCCATTTTGTAGCAACCTGCCAACAATGACTCCGCCGATATATCCCTTCAACCCCATTCGCAACGACATCTGAGGGGAGGTTGACCACGCCAGATCCACCAGCAACACCGAACCAGCTGCGGCCTGACTTTGCGTCATCCTTGCACCATGGGGAACCTCCACGAGGGAGGGATGCACAGAAAGTATTCCACGCCCGTCCGTGAATTTGACGTTTGGCGCGTCGACCACGATCATGGGGAGAGATTGAAGGACGGCATACATGAACAACCACTGTCCACATCTGTTGTCCGACAACTCGTCGGTATTCTTTCCCGCTGCCCACCCGCCTCTCGAACTTCGTGAAGCTTTCCAGGAAAGGAGTTGGCCTCATACTCTTGTTGTTATACGCCCCAAGCAGAATTTCATTCACCTCGCCGCTAGAGAGCTTCTTGGCGCGCTCTTTCGCTTCTTTCTTTGGGTCAAGCCGTCGCTTGATAGTTCGAATGGTGGGCTGGAGTGGAATGTCGAAAGGAATTGGAGGTGCCACTGGAGGCGTGCTTCGGTCGAATTCACTCATAACATGTCTCAATGCTCGAGATGTGGGGGATTGGTCTGAATCACCAACTTCAGGGTCTGTGATCGTCATGTCAGAGGATCGCGTGGTCAGAGACGTTCTATCAACCAGCATGTCGTAGAGATCAGCAAAGTCGTTGTATAGCTCCTTGAGCAGCAATCGATTTAGACCACTCTCCTCAAAGTCATTTTTCTTCGAATTCGCCTTTGGCGGCCAAGACCCAAATCTCGATCGGTAGTAAGCCATAACGTGCTTCCTGAACGCGAGGAACGCGTTTTTCCAGTTTTTGAAACGGATGATTTTGGCTTCGTTCATCACGGTGGAATTCGCAAAGCCGGAGAATAGCTGAGGAAAGTCAAAGTCATCCAACTTTTCTCGAACAACTTTCAAGCGGTTTTCGAGATCGAGATATCCCCTCTCCAGTCTTTTTTGTGTGACCTTCGACACGAGCGCGTATCTCGAGCTGTCCACGAGCTTGATATCATCCAACTTGCCAACTCCATGGGTAAATCCTTCTTGGTAAAGTGGAAGGTACCGCATTCGTTCTCCCAGGATGATTGCCTGAAGGGTCTTTTCGGGGCTCTTCCTCACATCAGACAGTCCTAACTCGTCGCAGTAGCACGCGAAACTGGAAACGGAAGTCTCGCCAAAAGTCGAACCATCCAGATTTGCAAAGGAAAACCTGTCGAGCAAACCGGATATCTCCATGAAAATGGAAAATATCGTGGGGAATCGTGGTGTTGCAACCAACGACTGCCCAACAAGAAAGGCGAAAAGATTTCGAAAAAGAACAAGTACATCCACATCGTCATCATGCAGGACTGGGCGGTTGTTCGAAACGTCACTGTTTAGGGGAATGGGCAGATAAAGATGCAGTTCCTGGGTGCTCTCTTCCAGCAGGTAGTCTCTCGATCTTCTTCCGTCAGAATCATCCTGGGACCCGTCGGCAGGGCCTAGGGGGGGAGAAACTGGTGGCGAAACGGGAACAGAAAGATGAAGTTTAGGCGGACGGTCTGGAAGGCGATAAGGGGCCGGGTCTGAGCCACGGACCATGGCTGTCAACGCCGCAGAGGAACTGAATGTGCATGATGGAACCTTGAAGGAAGGCGGGCGGCCAGTGTTTTTTGGAAAAAGGTACACGTAGGTATCGCCTTCCTCATCCCAAAGCTCTGAGATCTAGAGAAGAGATGACAGTTAATACTTAGGATAACCACTCCAAGGTAGGGAGAAAGAAAAAGAAAACTTACCTTCTCGCCGGCGACCAGTTGATCGACATCGTATGGCATCTCCTGGGTAGTTCCAGCAATCCAGGCTCTCATCATCGGCTTGCTATCAGTAGCTACATCCGCCCCCTTTGAAGCTCTCCCGGGCACCCAGCTCCGTCCCTTGGTTAATCTCGATTCAATTATCTGACTTGGTGGTCGTAGCCCTAGTCCCGAACCCGATCTGGGACGACCCAGACCTGGTATATTCCCACCCCAGCTTTGCCGCCGTTTATGGTTGTCCGTGGGCGAAGTGTCGACAGCGACATCGGGATTGACAGCACTGAGAGAAGGCGGAGGCAAGAGCAGTTCGTCCCTCGAGGGGTCCGCGCGTGGTAGCGGCGCAGAGACGTTTCTGGGGGCCAGTGTCACGGTCTGGTTGTCTTGGAAATTTTGTACAGACGCCGCATGACGGATGGTAGACTGGGAGGGTGTCGCAACGTGCTGCGTGGAACTCCCAGACTGGGAAGATTGTGATGAAGTAGAAGTAGGGATTCGCGTCTGCTGCTTGGGGCCGTCCTTGGTCTCCTTGGATGATCCGATAGAGAAGAGGGAGGAAAGCCGTTTGGCGGACTTAGCAGGTGCGGCGAGCATGGTTGCCAAGAAGGATGCGAGAAAGGGGAATCAGGGCGTGCAGAACGGGCATGGAAGAGAGAGAAGATGGGCTCTGCAAGAGGCTGACTCTTCTCTTGGTCGTGGATGAGTGTGTTTGTGTCTGTCGTTTGAGCGTATCACTGCGCGGCCTGGACGACGTAAAATGTTTTGGATTTCGGGAAAGGGGGAGGAAGTGATTGAGTTCGGGACGACGATGAGAACCAACCAACACCGCAACCGAAACAGTGCCAACGAGGCGGGCTTATCCGTCAATCGCAAAACGTGCTGGATGGAGGCTCAGACTCGCTGCCAGAGGCTGGAGGCGGTCCCGGCGAATTGGATCTCCACGCACGCAAAGAAAAAGCTCCGCAAATCTTGCCTGGCACCCCAGTCCCTGCTCGTATCGCAGTCGACTAGTCTGCTCGTGTCGTGGTACGAAACGGAAACTCTGAGTCTGATTTCTAGGCGGTTTTTGTGAAGCAGCGGGATGGCGTCCTCCCTGGACGACGGTGGACGTTGGGTTTGCTTCAGATGTGGCGATGAAATCCAAGCACTGGAGCTGCCCTGGCAGTGGATCTCAACCAGATAGCCAGGCCAAGTGGGACGTCATTTATTATGGACGATCGTCAACGGAAGACAGAAGAAAAAAGAATGAAGAAGAAGAGGAACAGAGAACGGCAACAACAACAACAACAAGAACAAAAACAGTCTGTGTGAAGCTAGTTTGACCGCCGAGTGAATCGCTGACAAATTTGTCCACTGCGTGAGGACTTTTGATGCCGGATGCTGCTGGGTGGGCTTGTTCGGGTCATTTGCGTCGGCCGGTTTGATGTCAAGCTACAGAGTGACATGGATCGTGCAGTCCTCGAGTGGAAAAAGGGCACAGCCTGCACCGGTGAATGACCAACTCACGCCAGCACACAATGGTGAACGGTAGCCTGAATGGCTGATTGTCCCGCCCTGGGAATTTCAACAAATCCATTAAATATGGTCAAAGTGCTCTGGAATGCCTTGCTTTGTTGTTCTCTGCGGCTCCTTGTCAAATGCTGAGGATTTTAAGGCTGACGGCTATATTTAGGACTCCCCTAATCTCAGATCTGACAAGGATAGGGGTGGCAGCAGGCCATTCACCCTCCAAGGCGGAATGGTACAAGAGATGATGACTGGCATCGCCGCACAAACCAACTGGGAGGAGAAAGGCAGGTTCACAGGAATAGAGTGTCAGTCTCTACATAGATTTCCAACGGCCACTTCCCTTTTGTCGCATCTCAGCATTCTTTGATCCATGGGTTCAGGCCACGCCGGAGCAATCAGCACTAGCAAGGATCTCACCAGGCACTGGCTCCCTTCTCATCCCTGAAACACGGGCAGCTTTGCATCATCCCAGACATCCCAAACAAAGACGACCCTCAGGCCTGCTCATCTCGCTGCACCCTGACCCTCCTGATGACTGGCTTAACAGAGCAAGGAGTCACGGTTGAGGCTGCAAGAAGAAGCCGGCGCATTGATTGAGGGTTGCATCAGCTATTCACCGGCACCAATCCGGCGGGAAAGCGGACTGGACAAACCCGAGGGCGGAGCATGACCAAAGAATGCCCAAAACAACGTTGACCCTCTGCCGGGAGGACCCAACGCCGTCACATAATTCTGCTCGAAATGTCGACGGGGCGAGGCCTTACCTTTTTAGCACCAATAGTCGAGGACGAAATGATGAATACTTCTGAAAATATGGCTCCAAAAGGACCCTGAACCCGTCAATATCCAATTTTTTCGTCAACCTTTAATCCTGCTAAGTGGGTAACTAACTACCGTAGAAGGCAAAACAAGAGATCATGGTCTCGTCGGCATTGCCCAAATAATCCTCATTATCCATTGACTCCGTGATGGAAATCCCACAGCCTACTTAGGCAGCAGTAATAGTTACAATTCAGCCCATCATGGCTCTGATATGATTGGGCACTCAGCGCATTTTGCGCTTCCAGTTTTCCATCACCAACTCGTGAGCGGGGGTCGAACCGCCTTCTGGGCAGTCAACATTCAACCAGCTGCACACTTCATTAACAACTCACTCGCAGTCACCAAGGTCTTCCACTCTAACTCCCTCGAATACAATAGAATTAGAATAGCCGGCCGAATGTTCCGACGCCCGCGAGCCACTGAGCCCGACCGTCATGCTGCGGCGGTAGCCCGCATCCTCAACCCCCTTCCCGTTTGGCCATGGGCCGGTTCGGCAATGAACTACTTGGGTGTTCCGGTTGTCCTCGGGGTATCGATGGCTCTCCTCTTACAAGAATATCTGAGCTTTGCTAATGGATATGACTTTCTCGACAGGCGAGCATGCTGGTTGTGCGAGACGAAGATTACACAGTCGCCTGTCAGAAGCTGAAGGACGCTGGTTTCACCCAGACTTTTCCCGATCGCGCCCCCGCTCCAGAAGTCCTAGCAGCGCATCCAGATCCCCAGAAGGTGATTGATGAGATTAATGCGGGTTTCAAGCGCTTGGATCGATCCTGCACCGTTTTTGATTATCCCGCCCATCACCCGCATCTTGGCACTCAGGTGTTTCTGTTGCCCAACTCATTCACACACCTTCCACTACAAAATATCGCGCTGTCCTCTCACACAACAAAAGACTTGCTTGCGGAAAAGCAATACAATACATACGGCAATTTACATTACCCTCTTGAAGCGGCATTAGTGGAGAGTATTGTCAAGGCAGCAATTGATGATGAAGATGAGCTGGGTTATTCTACCTGGGGAGAAGAGTTGGGATGCTGGCTTTCATTAATAACTGGCTATTTAGAAGTCAATAGTGACATTCTCGATCGCTGTGCGGATTCGAAGGCAGTGGAGTGGTATAGCATCCATTTTGGCCGGGTACGCGAGTCAAAATATGGGCCCATGGACCGGCGCATCTCGAAAAGGCTGGGCTCTCAAAGAGAAATGCCGGTAGACATGAGAGGAAATTTAATTTGAAGCCATAACTTTTTGACTTGTTCCGGTTCTTTCTTTTCTTTTCTTTTTTGCTCTCAAGTCACGTAGTTATAGGCTTTAATTCAGTGCTCTTCTGGCAAATTGTAACGACTTTATCAAGCCAGGCAGACAGCAGAATTGTACAAATACAATGCACTGTCAAGGCTTGCTAAGTTGGACGAATCGATTACATTTCATAGAGATGAAGAAGAAACTCATCCGGCAACAGTAGCTAACAAATTGCCATTCCATTGAGAGTTTGTAGCTGGCCAGCTTGCCTTGCCACTGAGGATAGATTGATCCTACAAATGTGTATGTCAACCTATGATCCAATTAGTTAGCTGGTACCGTAGCATTTTCGAGATGGCCTTACTAATTCTGGAAGACTGTGGTGCACTTAATCTTTGCCTTCAAAGCTTCAACCAGCGCCGGTCTATTCCGTACAAGATGTGCCAGGGCCGTTTGCAAATCTTCATTCTGGTTGAAATCAAGTTCTGGCTTGCCGGAGACTGCCAAGGGGATCAAATTCGAAATGTCACGGACATCAACTCTTTCCTTTGCACTACCCTGGCGTTGATATTGTGATAAGATCTTTTCTCGCAGAAGCCATTCAGGACCGAACACTTTAACTGCCTGTCCATCAATGTTTATGGTTGTCCGTGAGGCAGTTGGGATGTTGTATTGAGGGCGTTGTGGCCAGCTCTGGTAGTCAAACACTTCCAGCTCAACTAGATGTACTACACCTCCAGGCAGTTGGAGCTTGAATGCCGGGATTGTGTGTCCAAATTGACTAACTGGACCGAAATCATTTGGAAACCCTTCAAGGAGTCGCTGGGTCAGCTGGTCTGCAGTAATCATACGTTGATCAACGTGAATAACAAGGTCGACGTCCTCCGTTTTTCGATTTGGGTTAGGGGCTAGTAGGCAGACTGCAGCACCCCCCATGAGGGCATAATCGATGCCTAGGGAATCCAGTTTCTGCGCTAAAGCAGAAACGACCGTTCTCAAATGGGGTTGGTCGAGCATAACCATTGTGTCAAGAGTTCTAGAAGTCACCGTGTTAGATTGGAGGTACGTATGGAATGCACACTCACCAGTTACACTGGACACTGATGTTAAATGGCTAAGGACGCTAAAGGGCGCAGCTGATACTGGCAAATATGTAATGAGCGTGACCGAAATTTGGGCTTTGAATGTATGGCTTCCAAAGGATAAATCGAAGCTCTATTTATGCTGAAGGGTGCAAGGACAAGTAGGACGGTTTCGCCTGCCCCTCCCACCGTCGAATGCGGCATAACCGCCCTTTCCAGGACTTAGTCGTTCTCTCCCTCTTTATAGAGCAAGTACCACAGCTACTATTCGCTGGATATACCTCCCGCAGGGGTCGGTCACAGGCCTAAGCAGGCTCTTGCTGCCTGAGCCTGCTTACATATAGAACCCGGAGGCTGCATCGCTCAAACATGACGAGTGCAATCTCAAGCATTGAGCGAACCACCCAATGCACTGGCTCCCGCAATAAGTCCTGCTGTTTTCGAAGAATGCTGTAATCCGAACGATCCAAACGAAAACCAGCTCCCACATCCCTAAGCGATGATGGGCATAAATACTTGCATATGCGGGAGAGCGGATTTGGAAAGGCGGTTGGCGGGGACGGGCGCTATGACAACAAGGGTTCGGCCGCCCGGATATCTTGGGGAAGCGGCTGCCTTGCACCTGTGATGCAGAGCAAAAGAGGGGTCGACAAGAGGTGATCGTAACAGTTCGCGGCCGCTAACAAAAGGATTGCTACCATGAAGCCCAGTTCTGTTCTGGATCTTTCGAGCGCAAAAAGGTTCCTCTACAAAGAACGGAGATTAGTCGGACCGTAACATGACATCCAGCGTTTGTCTAGAAGGCCAACCTTGGTTGGCTAAGTGGCCGCTCATAAGGTTAACGAGGTATCAGTGCCCCGTACTCCGTACTCTGTAGTTTGCTATCGTTCTTTGTCATGAGCATGCGAGTCTTCACCTGCGCAGCCACCCCCCGACGATGACCGCTCCAGCGAAACCTCCCATCAATCTCTTCCGCGGTTGGCCCAATCCCTCCCTCCACCCCACCAGTGCCCTCCAGTCAGCCGCCACGGCCATCCTATGCAACCAGGCCCTCTCCACGCCCGCACTTGGTTACGGGCCCGATGAAGGGGACCCAGGGCTGCGGAATGAAATCGCAAAGTGGCTCACCAGCTTTTACACGCCCACGCAGCCAGTCACCGCGGACCGGATCTGCATCACTGGCGGTGCGAGTCAGAATCTCGCGTGCGTGTTGCAGGTCTTTAGCGATGCGGGATACACAAAGCGCGTGTGGATGGTGGAGCCAACATATTACCTTGCCTGCAGGATTTTTGATGATGCGGGCTTTTCTAAGAGAATGAAGGCTGTGCCAGAAGATCTAGAGGGAATTGATGTGGATTTCTTGGAGAGGGAGCTGGAGAAGTGCGAGTCCGGGGAGCCTGACATGCATCACTTACAACCGGTAGGTTAACCTGCTGGCTGTCAATGCTAGAGCATCCGGCAACTGCTTACTTGCAGCTCGTGCGGGCTCAGGGTACAAAGACGCCGCGACCGTGGCGGAAGGCTTACAAGCATCTGATCTATGCGGTGCCAACGTTTTCTAATCCATCCGGCCGAATTATGTCCCAGCGCCGTCGGGAGCAATTGGTACGCCTAGCTCGCAAGTTCGACGCTTTGATTATCACCGACGATGTGTACGACTTCCTTCAATGGAGGTCTCAGCCAGGGAAAGCAGATCATCCAACCAGGGCCATCGCGCCTCGCTTGGTCGACATCGACCGTTTCCTTGACGGGGGACCCGAGGATGAATTTGGTAACGTAGTCAGTAACGGGAGTTTCAGCAAACTGATTGGCGCGGGCTGTCGAGTAGGCTGGGCTGAAGGAACTGCAAAATTTGCGTATGGTGTATCCCAAACGTGAGTAAAGTCGGTTTCGGGTTTCTGGCACCAAACAACGTCCTGAGTGTTCCGCTAACCTGTGACATGTCCGATGCAGCGGATCCTCTCGATCAGGCGGGGCCCCGTCCCAGCTCACATCGACATTCGTTCGAGAATTACTGTCCTCAGGCTTCTTGCAAGAGTACATTGACAACACCTTGCGTCCCATCTATGCCAGAAGGCACCATACTTTGCTTGCCGCGATATCAGATAACCTCTCAAAGGTAGGGGTACAGGTGGTGAAGGACGACCGTGAATTTTCCGGTGGATATTTCGTGTGGCTAGCTCTTCCTCCACGCGAAAAAGCAAGCCGCTTGGCTGCGAGGGCAAAAGCAGAGGAGAATCTATTGATCGGCGAAGGAACCATGTTCCAGGTGGAAGGGGATGTGAGCAATCATGGGGCCCGTCATGACTTGGAGCAATACATCCGCCTTTGCTTCGCATATGAAGAGGAGGGCAATTTGGCGGAGGGAGTGCAAAGATTGGCCAACCTTATCAGGTGAATTCATATACCAAGCGTGCGTTTGCCATGATGTTGGGTATCTCTGTGGGGAGTAGCTAGTTACCTGAGGTCCGAGGATTGGGCAGATTCTAGGCCATCGCCAATGTAGCTTCGGAGTCCGCTGCATGCTCCGAGGGAAACATCTCTCGCAGCAACGCGATTTCTCCTCTTTTGTTTGCTTCCTCACACCACCAGCCATCGTGTAACCACACTGGTCCCTGGGTGAAGAAGATCCATTTCAAAAGAGAGTTGTAGATATCATCGGCCAGGTGATGCCACTGCAGCTGGGTGGTACCGGAATACATGATCCCACATGGATCTCGAGCTCCTCTTGTAAGCACTGGCCACGAGCATATGTAGGCCATCTGGCAGGTGTGCAGCTGTGCTTCGACGACCGTCAGGTGTTCCCCGCGAGTGCATGGTTTGTGCGACTCGGGATCCCTGGTTAATCATGAACGAGAATGAAATGTTGTCGTACATACAAACAAGGCTTCGGGACGGAGGAAGGCCCTTCCAGTTTCCAACAGACTCTCAGAGAACCCAAGAACCGGAGGACTCAGGAGTGGCTGATGGCTCGGCCTAAATCCGAGTCTATCCATCAAGTTTCCAATCTTCACCACGGATGTAAAGGATATTTCGCAAGCGGTTTCAAGCCATGAAGATATGACGATCTCTTATCCTCTCCGAGCGACAGGATGACCTGAGAATTTATCTGCCCATGTTGCTGCTTTCTCTCGTGAGTCTACGGAGTACAGGCTACGGAGTACATACCTACGTATGAGGCTGGGAGGCCCCAAAAAGCACAGATGTCAGAAAGGCATGTGTCAAGGAAAGGCTGTCCAAAAGCAACGAAGAACTATTGAATTTGATCAACAGCGCCGAGACGCCACGGTCCTGAGCGTTTTCCCGGATGTTTGATGATCCCTGTTGCCCGCTGCATGATTGGCTTCTATCAGCTGCCGACCGCACAGGGTGAAGTCATCTCAAGCCCGTCCGAGTGCCAATATTGGTGGGGCATGGTTGAGACTCGCTCGGCTTCAACGACGGCGTGGTGGTGTTCCGCGCCTGAAAGTCGAGCGTTTCAAAGAAACCGTCTTGACCAGGGACAAATCATATCTGCCTCTCCCAGTCATGGAGATTCATCCACCGAGGGCGATGACTTGCTCGGAGCACCGGAGACCAAGCCGATGTCATTGGCAGGGCAAGAGGTCCGGACATCATTCTTCACGCTGGCAGACGAACTGATCTGGTCACCGGGATCATATATCAGATCTTGACGCGAGGCCTGCAACCAAAGGGGCCTGGCGGTGTCGCAAGCACTCCAGAGCCATCAGTTTCGCTGCTCGTCATGGGCCACCCGGGTGGTAATATCGACGCTTTGCAGCGACGATGGGGAGCCGATAAAAGAGGTCGTCTTCCTTCGTGGGTTCAGGACTCGAGAATAGTATCGATCGATTGAAACTGCGTTCATTTTGGGCCAGTTTCATTCCTTTGTCTGGCACCAGGGCATCTCTCCATTATTGATTGATGCTTTCTTCCACGTCCAGACTCCCTCGTCCCCTTGTTTCATGCGGGGATCCCATCGTTCCTAGCGCGAAGACGGGTTGTCCCTCGCCTTGACGGGGCCAAAATCAATAGTTGATTCCTCGATTAGTGAGTGGGATCCATTCCTTTAGTGGCGTTAATCAAACTTGCGCTGGGGGATCTTCAGCCTGTCAGCGCTCTGTGAGTGGGCGGGTGAGCAGTGCAGCTCATGATATATCCTTCCATTGACACCTTGCCGTCCTATCAACCTATTCACTCGTTTCAAATGTCATACATCTTTGCAATAATGGAACATTCACGCTCTTGAATGCCTATTCTTATTGTGTCGCCAATCACTGCGGGACACAGCTGCCCTTCTTTTGACCTTGAAACTGATTCCAATGCGGAGAGATCCCTCTCCCAGCCTTCACTCTCGTTGCCCATTGGCATGTGCTGTTAAAGCAGGCTGACCTTCTCACCCAAAGTGTCTGCTTGCACTCAGTTGCCATTCATTCCTTCAAGTTTTGATCACTCTTTCTTCCCGCCCTGTTTTGACCTGCCTGTTCTTCAGCAGTTTCACTTCGTCGGCACTCAGCTGAGCATCGCAAAACAGTTCTGGTTCCAGGTGCTGGTCATAGAGAACCGTTTCATTCCCTCGGGATTCCCTTTGCAAGGGATTACCAGTAGCCATCCTCAGCTGTCGCATACATACAATTCTTAATCATGGCTAGAAAATCCGCTATCGGGTTTTTCATCTTTCAACTTCTGCTTCTATTGCTGCCCCTGACTCCTTCTAGCAATGCGGCGCCGATGCCGCAAGCTCAACCCCCAGCCCCAGGGGCTGAGTACTGGCTGGGAGCGATCAAACGTCAGGGTAAAGCAGCTTTTAATCCAGACGGAAACTACCAGGTCTTTCGGAATGTGAAGGAATTTGGTGCGAAAGGTGAGGAAAGATACATGCCTCTTCCATTTTGGTGCTTCTGACGCTCATATGTTGTTGAATCTGCTAGGCGACGGCTCAACCGACGACACCGAAGCTATCAACAGAGCCATTTCCTCCGGTAACCGATGCGGTTTGGGTTGTGACTCGTCGACGATCAAGCCCGCGCTTGTCTACTTCCCTCCCGGAACCTACATCGTCTCGAAACCCATTGTCTCCTACTATTACTCGCAGCTGGTTGGCGATGCCGTGAGCCTTCCGGTCCTCAAGGCGTCGCCACAGTTTACTGGCATTGCTGTGATTGACGCTAACCCATATACCAACAATGGCACCAACTGGTTCACAAACCAAAACAACTTCTTCCGCCAAGTTCGCAACTTTGTGATTGATTTGACTTCCCTGGACCGGGGTGTTGGTGCCGGTATCCATTGGCAAGTGGCCCAAGCAACCAGTCTACAAAACATCCGGTTTGAGATGGTTCGAGGTGGTGGCGATGCGAACAAACAATCGGGCATCTTCATGGAAAATGGGTCTGGCGGTTTCATGACCGATCTGGTTTTCAATGGCGGGAACTACGGCGCCTTCTTTGGCAACCAGCAGTTCACCACCCGCAATTTGACATTCAATGAATGCAATACAGCTATCTTTATGGTGTGGAATTGGGCGTGGACCTTCAAATCTATAAGCATCAACAATTGCGGTGTCGGGTTGGATATGTCCAACGGGGCTCCCAGCCAAACGGTCGGCTCTATTTTAATTTTGGACAGCAAGATTAGCAAGACACCCAAAGGTGTGGTGACTGCCTTTGACAGTGGCGCACCGGAGACGAACGGCACTGATCTTGGATAACGTGGAGTTTTCTGAAACGGAAGTGGCCATAGCAGGCTTGAAGGGGGAGAAAATCCTCGGTGGAAATGCGGTAGTTGAGCACTGGATTCAAGGCAACGCTTACACCCCTAACTCTGCTCCAGGTGTTTCCAAATTGAAGCGCAATGGCCTTGACAGCAGCGCGAAAACGGTGACGCTTGAGAAGGTGGTCACCGTAACAGATTGTCCTTTGCCAGAGCCGTCGGCCACCAATTCCAGCCCTATGAACAGCTCCCCACAAGCTCCATCTACCGCCACCGCTTCAAGCCCTGGTACAGTTCCACCGGGACAAAGCACTAGTATCCCAGTCCCGTCAGACTTCTCCGAAGTAGTGCCATCACCAACTTCCGTCTCGTCGCCGGCCATCCCTACGCCCTCACAATCTGAAACTGATAGTCCCACTGAGACCTGTACTAGCACGCCTGTTACGAAAAGTAGAGTCCAGACTGAATTGCCGGGGCCTACCAAACCTGCTGTTCTCCTAGATCAGTCCGGAAAGGTGTTTGAGCGCGCAAAACCACAGTACCAGAATGTTCCAGCATCTTCCTTTATCAGCGTTAAGTCAGCTGGCGCCAAAGGCGATGGCAAGACTGACGACACGGAAGCCATCCAAAAAATCTTAGACGATGCGAAGCCTGATCAAATCGTGTATTTTGATCACGGTGCGTATTTGATCACAAAGACGATCAAAGTCCCAAAGAATATCAAGATCACCGGTGAAATTTGGCCGCTGCTGATGGCGACAGGCCCAGCGTTCTCAGATGAGAAAAACCCCATTCCCATGCTTCAAGTTGGTCAGCCAGGCGACAAAGGTAACGTCGAGATCTCTGATATTATGCTTGAAACCAAAGGCCCTGCACCTGGCGCCATTCTGGTTCAGTGGAACGTTCACGAAGAGACCCAAGGATCCGTTGGGATGTGGGATGTCCATCTCAGGGTTGGTGGTTCGGCCGGAACCGAACTCCAGAGCGACCACTGTACCAAAACACCAAACTCAACTACCACCCCTGACCCTAAATGTTTTGGCGCTTTTATGCTGCTCCATCTCACGGAGTCGGCATCTGGATACTTTGAGAATACTTGGTTCTGGGTGTCTGACCACGAGTTGGATCTCCCCGACTTCAATCAAATCAACATCTACAACGGAAGAGGTGTTTTGATCGAGAGTCAGGGTCCGGTGTGGATGTATGGCACCGCTTCTGAGCATAACACGCTCTACAACTACCAGTTGCACAATGCAAAGAATGTTTACATGGCTTTGATCCAAACGGAGACACCGTAAGCTTGTTCCTCAATATGTCATCTGCGACGACTAACAGGAGATGCAGGTACTTCCAGTCGAACCCAGATGCCCTTGTGCCATTTGAGCCCAACCCGAAGTTCAACGACCCAACCTTTGGCGACTGCACAACTGCAGCGTGCAAAAAGGCTTGGGGTCTCAGGGCCGTGCAGTCAAGCGATATCTATCTCTTTGGGGGCGGACTTTACAGCTTCTTTGAGAATTACAACCAGGACTGCCTGGACACCGAATCGTGCCAGCTTAACATGGTCGATATCGACTGCTCCAAGGTTTACCTCTACGGCATGAGCACAAAGGCCAGCACGAACATGATTACGTCCCGCGGCGAAGCGTTGGTGCTGCAGAAGGACAACAGAAATAACTTTTGCTCCACGCTTGCATTCTTTCATCAAGAGCTATAGAATACAATCTAGGGGCCACCTCAAACTTTGCAATTTTGATAGATACCCCTTGGCCGTTTTCCGTATACATCTTGATTTTGGTCTAGATGGCTTGGTTGCATCGAAGACATTAGAAATAGAACGATTTTAGGTTTTTTAATCAATGAGCATTATGATTTAGCAATTTCACTCGAGTAACAGCCCGGAATACAGCCGAATCGACATGTAGCTCATGGCTTTTTTGAAGGTAGCAGTTCAAAGTGAGCCTTTAGAGGCAACTTGTAAGTCTAGGAAGTTAATCTTCGACCCGGGGACCTTGTCCTATACAGCAACATTGTTGTGGAGTTTACCTTGAGCATGATTGCTTCTGTAGCTCTGGTCAAGATATAGATTTGCCTACGGAGTAAATAAATAAGCTGGTTCCGTCCGTTAGTTATGTAGTTATTAGTTAGTTAACTAAGAGGAGGTGGTATCTCCATCATTGAAAACTCCATCCTCACATGAACCGTAACTAGTTAACCAAGAGACTGCAGTCTGGATCAATGTTCACCCTCAAGTTATGTGATGCAACGCAATGAATGCCTCAAGTATCACACAATCCGCCCTTTTTCTAGGATAGCTACTACGGTTTGAGATTGAATCGGTGTCAAGATTCGGATTGGCGGCCCATTAACTTGCTGACTAGCTACTCCGTCCAGAGCAGCGCCATTGAGCCATCAACCAGATAACTACCAACAATGTCAACCTCGCAGGATCCGCCGCGCAAGCCCGCCAAAGCATCTACGGCAGGCGGCACCAAAAAGCCCAAGGCTACGCGCTCGCGCAACGGATGCTGGACGTGCCGCTCGCGCAAGAAGAAGTGCGATGAGACGCACCCAGAGTGCAACCAGTGTCTGAGCAAAGGACTGAAATGCGAGGGATACGAGGCGCGCTTGAAGTGGGGGAATGGGGTTGCGTCGAGAGGATATCTGAAGGGGATGAACTGCCCGATTATGGTGATGGGACCGGGCGAGAGCGGCGGCGCGGCTGGGGGCGGGAATGCGGCCAGGGCGAAACCGGCGGGAAGTGTGAAGAAAGCGACCCCGGCGGATTCTGACTCGGAGGCGGGAAGAGGCAAGGGCAGCGTGAGCTCGCAGAACGAAGCGGGAGACTCGGCTGGCACATCGCCCCTGTCGACGGCGGCTTCGTCGTCGCTGTCGCCCTCGTTGTTGAGTGCCTTTGACCAAGAGTTATTTCGAGAGTGTACGGTACCTGATCCTACCCAATGTCTGGCTGTCGATTGTTAAATTTGTATTGTGTCTAGTCAAAGAATGGGGCGCGCAGTGTCTCTCGATGGGCTCTGAGAATGGATACTCGCCGTTTGGGGAGATCATGGCGCACTGCGAGGTGTCTGAAGCGCTGATGGCAAACTGTCTTCTATTCCAGCTGTCACTGCATCCAGAGCACCAGGAGAAGCTGGAAGCGTATTACGGCAAAGCCCTGCGTCTTTTCCGCCAGGATGTCTGTGATCGGGCCCGAAGCTTGCAGGATGCGACGTTAATCGCCGGGCTTCTACTCTGTTCCATCGGCGTATGTTGGCTCCCTCATCTCCGCCTCTACAGCTACTGATATGTCTGTCCTGCACGTAGATGCAAAGCTGCAAGTCATGGACCATACATTTGAATGGGCTCTACACCATCCTCCAGCAGCGCACGGCGGTCCAGAACCGGACGCCCGTCGCGGGGGAGCTGGTCGCCTCGGTTGGCTTCCTCGACATACCGTCTCACATCGTCGGGCGGCAAACGCCCACCTTGAATATCTGGCGCGATTACTGTCGTGGCAAGCGCGGGACGGAGCCGGCCAGCGGGATGCCGTACAGCCTGTTGGACATTTTCTCGTTGATCGCAGAGCCGAATGTCGAGTGGGCGTTTTGGTCGTGGACCGCGGGGGGGCTTCCGACGAGCAGATTCAGCGACGCGCTGTGGGAGATGAACCGGCTGGCGGGCATCATCCACGCGAGGGAGCGGCGCCCGCGGAGTCGCCCCGGCACCCTGGGCGCGCGCACGCAGATCCCACGGCCGTTTTCGTCGCCACCCACCGAGACGCTGGTAGGACGCATCTTGGAGCAGCTGGAACACGTATATGACAGCCCCGAGGCCACGCCGTCGATGACCAACCTGCTGCTGTTCCCGGCATTCACGGTGGGCACGCAGCATCGGTTCCTGACGGCGCAACAGCGGAGCTTCCTGGAGGGGTTCTGGGCGGAGTATTTCGCCGACGATGGAAGTGCTCATCTGCAGCTGCCGTTGAAGATCCTGCGGGCGCTGTGGGCAGCAAAGGAGGAGACGAGCGCAGAGGAGATTGCGCGGGAGTGGAAAGTGGAAGTTGGGCTATTCTAGATGGCAGGCCGGGAGTGTGCTGGTGTCTTTGCGGAGAGATGGCCGAGTGGTCTAAGGCGTTCGATTTAAGCTTGCGAATCTCGAATAACGAAAGTTGCGTGGGTTCGAACCCCACTCTCTCCAACATGTTGTCTTTTTGCTCTTTTTCATCTTCGCGATCTTAACTATCACACTCACACACACACACTCTCTCTCTCATTATCTCTCTCTCTCTCTCTCTCTCTCTCTGTGTTTGTGTGATGCCAGGATATTCCCACGCGTCAACCAGTGCAACCACATGCTCTGGGACGATCGTCTGCTAGCTTCAAAGCTTCTCGTTGCTTGTCTCGACCGACTCGTCAGTTTAGTTTCCTCCTCCCTTCCGCCCTGAGCAAATTGTCTTAAACTCAGATGCTGGCCATCGCGGTTCCAGAACCCCAGACTCCATGGCCTCGTCATCCTCCTCGTGGTCTTTGCTCCGCTAGGATTGCGTTGAAGAAACATCCAGACACCAACTCGAGAGACGGCAATGACTGGGCTCGTCCCGCAGTCAATCCGCCGAGGCAGAAATGACCGGTCGAATCGTCCCGATTAGGGGCCAACACCGTCCCGCTTGTGTCTGGAGGAGTGGTTGGGCTCTGAGGCACAGCCCCAAGTCGCACGCGCGGGAAAAGGTCATGTCGTACAACGAACCACAAGCCAGTCGCGGAGTTGGTGATCTCGTTGCTTTGGGGTTTCTGCCCGTTTCGGATCGCTCCGAGGAACCCTAGGCGCGGGTTTTCCCTTTAGTGAAACAGAAAAAGAGGCGCACTCCTCGCTCTCTCGCGTCTTCTTCCCTCACTTGTTTGAGAAATACCGCTCCTTTCCCTGTGTTGCGAGACGACCGTCCCGCTCCGCCTCTTCTCATCTTCGTTCTTAAGCTGAAGCAGAGCCAGCGACGGCAAATTTGTTTTGATATTTGTGTTTACTTGGCTGCATTATACCACATACCAACTGATCACGCTGCGGGTTTTTTTCTTCTTTTCCTTGGTTCACCTTGGTTTCTTTGTTTGTTGGCACACAGAGACCAACCATAAGAGATTTCTCATCTCTGCCTGCACTTCTATCTCTCCTTCCACCAAAAAATACTCTCCGATACAATGCCAAACATCAAGAAGTTGAAACTGGGTGAGCGTGCGGTGGTTAGGATTCGGCATGAAATCCAGCTTGTAACTCTCTCCGCACCGCCCCCGGCTGGCTTTCCAGAACTGATGTTGTCTCTCTCTCTAGACCATACACGGTGAAGACGCGACCAGCCAGGATGTGCAGATACCCGGATTCCCTCCACCTTCCCCTTCGACACAAACCGAATCAGCCGCCACAGAAACGCCATCCATTCTCTCAGACTCGTTTTCACACACTCTCTCTTTGCCTAGCACTCCTTCGCCCATGCCATTAGTTCTACCGTCCGGTTCGATACCGGACTGCGGCAGTTGCAGTAAATTCGGCAATAGCGGCATCATGCGCATTTGCAGACCCTGCTCCGATATTGACACCGACGCCTTCGTCGGTGGAGAATCTCCGGCACTCATCACCCCGGGCGTGCTCGCAGTAGTGTTAATATTACTTTTCCTTGTCGCAGTCGCGCTGGTCGACTTTACCGAGTGGATTCGTGGTAAACTCCGCTCAGGCCCCTCAGTCGCTCTTCCGGAGTCGGAGAAGTCATACGCGCAATTCGAAGACTGGGAGGAGGAATACATCCATGAAGATGACCAGCTTATCCCCTGACCATCAACGAACGGTACTCTAAAGAAGCCAATTCAGACGAAGCGGTCTGCTGGACCAACTTGATCTGGCAGCGTTGGGATATCCTTTTTGCAGCTACAGGCGTTTTGGGGGCTTGATGGAGGCACGTGCGTTGGGAATTTGACGATACCTCTGTACAGTACATACATACAACCATGCTATTACTATTATTGTTTAATTCAACCAGGATGCGTTTAGTTCTTTTGAAGCACAGTGTTGCAGGACCGTGTTGGTTTCGGCCCTGTGCTCCGCCCCCAACCGGTGGCTCCTGTTGGCTCTTGGCGAGACAGCACCATGATGCTTAATTAGGAGATGGGGTTGGTGGTTCACATCTTGCTCTAAGTTATCAAGTCAAATGGCGCTAGTCCGCTACTTCACGTTTCATACCCAGCGATGGAGAAAACGCTGTGCTAGTTTAGCCTGACATGAACCGCTAACTTGGCTGAAACGTAGTCTGATGCTGGCATTAAGACTCGTCGTCTTTGCTTCAGTTTCGTTTGATGACTACAGGAAAAAACGAGACGACGGAGTATATAACTGTACCCCCCGACTGTCAAGCTACCACTCAGAGTTCCGAGGAAAAACGAGTGAGGATCTCGATTCCCTACACGGGGGATGTCACAGAGTGCGTTTCTCCTGCACTGCCATCCCCTCACAGCACACGAAACCCCAGGCTTCAGGGCACTGTTTCCATTCTCGCCATGAGGTCATACGTAGGGATCGTGGTCGTCAACGAAGTGAATCTTCCATTCTCTATCTTCTTCTGGATATACGCTCGACACCCGGCCTCAATAACCGACCAATCCGTGATGGACCTGCTGCCTGCGCTTCCGTCAGCTGTCTCCCAGAAATCTCTCGCGGAGAGTGAAGCTTACTCAGAATCCCGTCTTTCGCTAGCTGTTCGACGGCATTTGCGGTCCACGTTCGACACCTCCAGTTTGGGTCCTGAAACCCCAATCATTAGACGTGGCGGAGATCAAGCCCAAATTTGCTGGAATGACGTACATCCTGCACTATTGGCACACGTCGAAGCGAACTTTCAAGTTCCTGTCGTGGTTTCTCAACCTTGCCGATGAGGATTCTGCATAGGAGCCTTGTGGTTTTGACCTTTTTGAGGTGGTCCTGCTGGTATTGCCAGGTTTGCTGCATTGTCCCGTCTCGCAGAAGAATCTTGTTGGTGGCGTGGTGCCGTACTGTGCGATCATCGCCGTCGGGATCATCCTTTGGAGATACAAAGAACGCCCAATGGTACCTAGGCCACGGTTAATTTTGCCCACAATCCTGCCAGAGTTGGGAGAACAACATGTTGGGAGAGCTAAGGGCATACAGGGCGACATAGAACCGATCCTTATTGGAAGGCATGGTGTAATATCAATGGTTTGGGCCAACGATTACGATGCGAAGCAGACCCACGCGATATCAGTTTAGCAGTGCCTGAAAATCCTTTTGCCTAGTACAAGAGAGCAACATCTTCAGCTATATAACCCCCTTTCCATAAGTAACGCGAAAAGGATTTGCCTGACCGTATTCAGAAACGATCTCTCTGACAGGCCAATGTATGTAGGACGGTCGGTTCGCTTGACTCTCCTAAACCTGCGGTACATGGGCCTCAATATCATCATAGTAGGTAGCGATGCATATAGCTTTTTAAGCAAGTTCTCAGCGAATCGGATTCCCGGCTTTTGGAGGGGGTCATAGCGAAAGCCAGAACCGAAAGCATTTCCAAAATGTGCCGCTCATCGAGTAAAGCCGCGCCCAGGGTTAAGAGTTCAACACGCGTGACTGGGGATGATAGCGGCCCGTTCCGCAAGCAGCGAAGAAAGAGAGAGTGGGAGAGAGAAGAGATAAATGGCCATCTTATACGATCCAGGTTCAAAAAGCGTCACACGGCCTTTGATGGCGCCTTGCTACCCCGGCTCGTATCCGATGAATCCCACCTGGGGCCAGGGATATCCTTCCCCCCCCTGTACCGTTCATGCACGGCTTTTTCAACGCCGTCAAAAACCGGAACTTGTCGTTGCCATCGTTCCTGTAGGACCTGAGCCTTGGGACGCCGGCCAGGGAGAGATTTGCCTAAATAATCTTCCTATTATTTTATGATCCGTCGGTTTGCTAGACGCAGGTCTTGGGGCGTTTGTCAAAGCATTATTATTATGCGTAACGTTGCCGCTTTTCATTTCCAGCATGGCAGCATCTGAACCCGATGGCAACGCTAAATTGTGTTTCAGCCAATTTTAGAAACGTTCCGTTCTGCCATGGGGATCGCCACGAGCAAACAAACGGTCTGAAAATAGAACCGGCACGCAGACTCGGCACTCAATTTCTCCCCCGAAATAATCGTATCCGAGCTTGCTCCATCTCCAGCTCCTCTGGGAAAGGGTCTAGGAATGCGGGGATGTTGGCTCTCAAACCGGGTGCATCCCAGAAGGAGTCCCAGGTCATTGTATACTCCCAGTAATCGGGAAGCCAGCCTGCTGACTCCCAGTCAATGACACCTGTGATCTTCCCATCAAGGTAATGCACATGGCGCAAGGACAGGTCTCCATGGGTACATTTTATCGCATATTCCCGCCGGTTCTGCATCGAGATCACCGTGTCACACTCTTCGTGGCCGGATGGAATTTCCGCATCTAGTCGCATCGCTCGGTGAAACGCAGATACATTCTCAAACGGACCGCATGGCCCATCAAGAATGCGGTCATCTTCGAGAGGCCCGTACGTTATCGAGCCGACCCTGCCAGGCTGCGGCGGCTCAAGCGCACGCAGCTCATCGACGTAGCCTCGCAGCTGGGCAAAGGCATTTTGTCTTTCCGTTGGCGTCAACTGGTGAATGATCCCTTGAAGCGGAACGCCAGGGCATCGAGCCATGAGCATGTACGTGGTCCCGTCGCGGGTCTGGAAAACCGCGATCAGCTTCGGCACGGGGATCGAGGTGTTTTTCGAGATGTAGTCAATCGCGCAGGCTTCCGAATACACCTCCGCCGCGCCATACTTGACGATGAGGTTTGGGGTTAAGAGGATCACTCGCGGACCGAGCCGGGGTCTGAGGCGTCGAGCGAGTCGCACGATCGGAGGCACGAGGAGCTTATAAATCGAAGTCCTGCTCAAGGAAGGCAAGAAGCGCTTTGGTCTCTTCCGATCATTGCACATGGAGACAGCGCTTGCAAGGTTATTGGTGTGGTCGTGGCTTCATGCAAGCTTGCTGCAATGGCATGGTTAGCTCGGACAGCTCAGTCCACGCAGCCAATGCTGGGGGGACTCACCTCGGCTGGGCAGGTGCTGGGGAGTAAATTGCTGTTGAGGTTCTGCTTCTGTCCAGATCATGGTGATTGCCAGACAACTGTTCAAAGACTGCTGGCGCGCTCTTCTGATCTCGCTGCTTTCAGGGGCCTTGAGGCTTTCGCTGCACAAAACGGACAAGCTCCCCCAGGCGGTCACGTGAAGCCCGTCTTCTTCCATCTGGAGTGCGCAACAGAAAGAGAACGCCGGCCTGCGAAATGCTCTGATGGGATGTAGTAGCTCTTCACTAGTTACATCAATCGCAGGGACAATTCCTGTGCGATCGCCTGGCGAGATGCTGCCCAAGCTTTTCGACGTCCTGATCCGGCCTCTACGACGGTTGCGGCCAGTTCGATCGGAAGCAAGTGGACGCGGTAAGACACACGGTACAAAGACCTGACCGGCTTTTCTAGAGGCCAGACCCAGACTAACAGCGACATTTGACTCTATAGTGACGGAGCGGTTCCTGGGCAGCTCGCCGCTGTCTCCTTTGACGTCATCGCCACCGTAGACGGACTCAACGGAAGCGCCAACGATAACTAAGTTGTGGACCACGGACATGCAAGGCGAATATATCTCTCGACGGCCTACGAGTGAGCTACTTGCCGGAGGCCACCTCGGAGCGAGAGCTGCGGTTTTCGATGAGGTCATGGTTGGCCTCTGAGGCAGGCTATTGCCATCCGCCGTGAGCTTGTTTGAGAAGCTGGACATCATCGGCTTGCTTTGCAGGCCCCGACCAACCCTACGTTTTCGATCGTGCGACTTTGCTACACTCACCTAGCTTACGGAGCTACGAGTTCGGATTTCGAGCATGGAGATGTGTTGGCGTGCATCGACTCGAAGCGGAAATCTGCGGGCTGGTGGTACATTGAAGGCTGGTTGTGTATCAACTCTCACTCGTTCGAAACTCGGACTTGCCAGACATGCTCCTTGTAGGCCTCACGTTACCTCCAAAGGATCAACTGCGGACCCCGACATTCCTCCCGATCGGGAACGGGTCGTGATCCTGGGTTCCGGCTGGGGAGGATATACGCTCTCGCGTCGACTATCGCCTTCGAAGTTCTACCGGACCGTCGTTTCCCCTCGCTCCTATTTCGTTTTCACTCCGTTGATGACAGATGCCGCTGTTGGCTCTCTCAACTTCTCCGAGATCGTGGAGCCGGTTCGTGACCGCAAGAGCCAAGTGCATTATATCCAAGCCGCAGCGAGGAGCGTCGATTTTCACAAGAAGGTAGTTACGGTGGAGGCAAGTGTTGTCAAGAGCGGAGTCACTGAATCGCCGCGCGTGGAACAGGCCGAAAGGGGGGCTGACCAAGGGCCAGAAATCGGCAATCTCCGGGGAAAGGAGAAGCTACGGAAGTGGGAATCAGGCCAGGTTTTTCAGGTACCGTACGATAAATTGGTCATCGCTGTGGGCTGCGTTAGTCGTACATTCAACACGCCAGGCGTCAGACAGAATGCCATGTTTTTCAAAGATATAGGGGATGCGCGGCGGGTGAAAAGGCGAATACGGGAGTGTTTCGAGCTGGCCGTCATGCCCACGACAAGCCCTGAGATGCAGAAGTATCTGTTGCATTTTGCCATCGTTGGTGGTGGCCCGACGGGGACAGAATTGGCTGCCGCAGTGTGCGATTTCATTCACGAGGATATGTTTAAGATATACCCAACGCTTAAAGACCAAGTCCGAATAAGCCTATATGACGTGGCTCCACAGGTGTTGAACATGTTTGATCAGACATTATCAGAATATGCGATGAATGTTATGCGCAGGGAAGGTGTGGACGTGAAGACCGATCACCATATTGAAGAGCTTCGATGGGGAGCACCGGGTCAAGAACAGCTTCCCGACATGGACCCAAAGGGGTGCCTTACACTGAAAACCAAAGAAGATGGGGAAGAAGGCGTTGGAATATGTGTCTGGGCGACGGGAAACGAAATGAACAAGTTCGTCAATGACTCGCTGGGGAGCCTCGAGCAATTCCCGGCGTCTTCAGCGGTGATCCAGCCTGGCCCAACCCCTTCGAATGACGTGCAGTGTACTTCGTGGGCAATAAAGAAAGCTCCTAAAATCGGAGCACTTTTAGTGGACGACCACCTGCGCGTCCAACTCCAATCTGAGGACGGGAGAACGGCCACGATGCAAGATGTATTTGCTTTGGGGGATAACTGCATGTTAGAAAGCGGATCGCCTCCAGCGACAGCCCAGGCTACGAACCAGGAATCTGCATGGCTTGCAAAGCGGCTCAACAAAGGAGATATTAACCGGGTCTCCGGGTTCCAGTTCAAAAACCTGGGTATGATCGCCTATCTTGGGAGCTCAAAGGCTCTGATGCAGATGCCAACCAGCGACCACCTGCCCGCGGGCATCAAAGGTCGGACGGCGTGGTTGATCTGGAAAGCAGCATACCTGAGCATGAGCCTGAGCTGGAGGAACCGCCTGCGGATCTTATACTCCTGGTTCTCGAACTGGGCGTTTGGGCGGGATATTTCGAGATATTAGGACGGATATCTCTCCTCCCCTGTAGAATAGTAATAGCTCACTAGACGGTTAACATTCTTCGAACCGCTGTGCAATTGATATCATTCCATGTTGAACGTTAATGCGGTTCCAGCCAAACGAGGTGCTATTAATGCCACAGGCTCACATCCTTCCATAACTAGTGGCCTTGGAAGTAAGCGACCAGATTGACAGCCGGCAGCGAAACACCTCGGCGAACACAATGCTGCTCATTTTTCCGCACGGCTTCCCCGCAACGGGAGACCCGCCAAAGATGGAGAAAGCGATCCGCGTCCGACTCGTTTATATACTTGATGGATCGTTGCGCCGGAGCAATCGTTGGGAGCCTCTGGAAGAAGTGGTCGAGATCTGATCGTGATCATACATATTATTGTTAGCCAGGTAACTACTCCAAAGCTACGTGTCGGGACATCCTACAGGCGGTAACTAACTACTCGAGCCTACTAATTTACCGGAACTACGAAAGCCATGTCCACAGAGCCTGCGTTCAAGGAAATCGCCCGTCAAAAGCTCGCACAGCTTGATTCCAAAATCCCAAAGGAATGGCGGCTTCCAGTGCACTGGATTCCTGCAGGGATGCATTCCCCCGAGGAATCCGTGACAAACACCAAGTACGATGCCGTTAATGTGATGGATATCCCGCGTCGATGTGGACTGCTGAGCGCGAAGCAGTTGGAGATCACGGAAGGTTGGGACATCAAGGGGCTGTTGGGCGAAGTAGCATCGGGCAGATTGACAGTGACCGAGGTGTGCGAGGCGTTTTGCAAGGTGAGTATTCGTCCCTTGATACTCTGAAGACAATGTGGTTCCCAGAAAAGAACAGCGGCTAACACATTCGAATTCATAGCGTGCAGCCATTGCCCACCAGCTCACTCGGTGCCTCGCAGAGCCCCTTTTCGATAGCGCTCTCAAGCGTGCCTCCTTTCTTGATACTCATTTCCAACGAACGGGGAAACTGTATGGCCCGTTGCACGGCCTCGTACTTTCAATCAAGGATACATTCGACGTCCAGGGCGTTGATTCCACTACCGGCTTAGCAAGCCTTGCGTTCAAGCCGGCGAAGGAAAATGCGCCCCTGGTGAACCTTTTACACGCGTTGGGCGCGGTCATCATTGCAAAGACCAACGTTCCCCAAACGGTGGCCGCCTTGGATAGTGTCAACAATCTATTTGGCCGCACTCTCAACCCATTGAACCGTAAACTTACACCAGGAGGTAGCTCAGGTGGCGAGGGCGCACTTGTTGCCATGCGAGGCTCGATGATTGGCATTGGCACTGACATTGGCGGCAGTATTCGTATCCCAGCAATGTGCAACGGGGTATATGGATTCAAGCCAAGTGTCGGACGAGTTCCTTTTGGTGGGCAAGATAGCGCGAGCGTGCCGGGGAGAGGCAGGACGTCTATTCAAGCTTGTGCCGGGCCAATTGCACGATCCATGTCCGACATCGACGCCCTGATGAAGGAAATCGTCCCTCGATCCGAACTCTGGGGCACTGATTGTATCCCTGGCCGATGGGCAAGCGAAACCCCTGTTTTGGCAGAAGACGCTCCACGGAAGTTTACTATTGGAATCCTGCATTCGGATGGCCGCATTCCCCCTCTTCCCCCGATCGCCAAATTACTCAACGAAGTTGCCCGGAAGCTCCATGGCTTTGAGGGCGTCGAGGTTGTTGAGGTCCCGGTCCCCAAAGCACTGGGGGATTGCCAAAGTTTGGCCAATGCTTTAATGTCTGTTGACGGTGGGCATCGTATGATGGACCTCCTGGAGAGTACCGGTGAAACTCTCATTCCCTGGCTCCAGGGCAAAACCAAACGAGGGGAACCGAAGTCACTGGGACAACTGTTTGAGCTTCAGGCAAGGAGAACCGAGATAGAGCGTGCCATGATGCAGATGTGGACAGTGGGATCAAATCCGTCGAGGAAAATCGACGCAATCATCCATCCAGTGGCTCCGCACCCGGTCCCGGAGCTGGATCGCTACAATGCTGTTGGATACACCTCGAGTTGGGTTCTCTTGGATTATCCTGCTGGCTCGATGCCTGTGCGAAATTTCACCGAGGCAGACCTTGAGCTGGGTGAAGAGATGGGCTCCAAGGTCCTGACAAGCTGGGATAAGCGGAATAGAGAATTGTGTATGTTGCTCCTCCGTCTCGTTGCTACTAGTACTTGTATCTTGCTGATAGTCTCTCCCAGGGAGTTCCAATACCGTGGACAGACGGGTTTACCTGGATTCACCACTTAGCATTCAGGTCCTCACACCTAAGTTACACGATTACGACTTGTACCATGCGATGGATCTAATCGATCGGGCGTTGAATCAGTCGAAATCGACTCCGGCAAAGTTGTAAGGTTTGAGGCTTAGAAGCTGGACTGGATTGCATGCAGGCTGTATTTCAGGGCCGAAAGGAATTAGATACTTATACCGGTGTTCACATATGCATATCTATACATATACATATGGATGTGTGACTGAGAAAACAAAGATAATTCCTTCTATTAAATCACCTTGGAATGATGTCTAGTATATATAATACCTCCCAAGCAACACGGCCAATCATCCCATAACTACTTACATCCGCCCCTTCAAATGAGCACCACCATCAGTCGTAATGCAAGCTCCGTTGATATGGCCAGCAGCTCGACTTGACAAAAAGACTACCAGACCAGCAATATCTTCTGGCTCGCCTAGTCTTTTGTTAGGGTTGTGTTCTGACAGCTTTTTCACTCCCCCCTGGATCTTCATCAGCTCATTCGCCATTTTCGATGGGTAGAATCCTGGCGCGATGGCGTTGGTGATGATATGGCGCGGCCCAAGCGCAACGGCAAGGTTTTTGGCCAGGTGGATGGCGGCGGCCTTGGAAACAGAGTAACTGAAGGTTGCGTTGTTGCCCATGTTCCCGACCATTATTCCGGCAACGGAAGCGGTTATGAGGACACGGGATGGATCTTCGACGGTGCCACGGGCTTCGAGGAGAGGGGCAAATCTGTAGATCAGTTAGACCATGAATCGCGATCAGATAGCCAGAGCTACGATGGCCTTTACTTTTGAACAGTGTAGAAGATGCTCTTGACATTTAGATCCATGACTTTCTGGAAAGCTGGCTCAGGATGTGTGTCAAATTTCTCTCCCCAGGTTGCTCCTGCGTTGGCAAATAGGATATCGACATGGTCCGTGGTTTTCTTGACTTCTGCGACCAGCCGCTCGATTTCGGACAATTTGGAGCTGTCTGCTGGGATCGAGATGGCGCGAGCACCTGGGCGCTTGTTGGGTAAGGCGTTCAGAGCGGCGACGGCTTCATCGCAGGCTTTGGCTTTGCGCGAGGTGATGTATACTTTAGAGCAGCCGGCTTGGAGGAGACTAGAGGAGATGCCTTCTTAGCATGGAACGGTCAAAGACGAAGAATTGCAACGAACCCGCTCGCGGAATGTAATCCCAAACCTCGAGACCCGCCAGTGACGACTGCAACCTTCCCCTCAAGAGAGAAGATGCTATCGAAGTTTTGGAGTTTGACTTCCTGTTCTGCTGTCGCCATTGTGGAGATATGAAGTTGGTTATTCGTGGAAAGCTGTGAATTCCAGTTGGTCGTGATTCCTACGTGGAAATGCTAGGGCAAAAGCCAGGGCTCAAATAGGACCAGAGACCAGCTCGGTCAAATCGCTCTGGACGAGCCACGCTATTTGGCTTGCGGGGTCATTTTCAGCGAGCTTTGGAACCGTTGCCGAATTTGAGGTTTGGAGTTTGGATGGGCTATTCCTCGGGATCTTTAGATGGCGATGGTGACGGCTTTCTGGCGATGCCGAGGTCCATGCTGGGGCGGTTTGGTGTGTCGAATTGATTCGATGCCACGGCGATTATGGCTTGTCCGAAGAGCAATATTGGCTCATCCTCATTTTGCGAATATCGAATGCGCCGTTGTTGAGATATTCATTTGTAGGATGGCTGGCATGCACAGTCTCGTTGGTTAGTTAACTAGACTTCAACTAGAATCGGTGTGCCTGCGTCAGTTCGCGCTGATGGGCTGAGACACTGCCTTTCAACGGCTGGAGGGCCTCGAGATGGCCCGCAGCGACGAAGCAGAATGGTGGTTCAACGCCGTGTATGCCGCGATCCAACAGATTCCCCATGGAAAAGTGACTACCTATGGACATATCGCTCGTTTACTTGGAGAGCGTGAGTGCCGTGTCCCGTGGACGTTGCAGTTTGGCTCTGACGGCTGGACGCGATGAAGCCCAAAGATCCCGCCAGGTCGGCATGTGTTTGAAATATCTTCCCCGGGAGACCACTGACGACGGGACGGTGGCGTTCTACCACGATGGCAATGTGCCCTGGCAGAGGGTGATCAACGCGAGCGGAAAGATCTCCCACCGGTATGAACCCAATCCCAGTTGCTTCTCTCCTAGGCGGTCGTCTTTTCTGACTCGCGTTGGCGATTGCTAGAGGGCCAGGTTCGGCGGCACGGCAGGCAGCAGCGCTCGAAGGGGAGGGAGTGACAGTCACGGCGGATGCGATGGGCGAGTTCCATGTCGACTTTGGCGTATTTGGGTGGTTTCCTGATCGTTTGCCGGAGGAGCAGACGAGTGATGAAGAGCTAGGCGGGGAGGAATGAAGAAGCAGATGCAACTGATAGTTGGCTATCTACGGGGAAAAAGAGAGTTGATCCTCAAAGCCCTGCAAAAGTCGATAAATTCGCGATTTCCCAGTTGAATGGGGGGAATCGCTATGGGTTCCGCTGCATCAAGGCCTGGCGGGCAGTTGGTTGCCGTTAATTTTGACCCATAGCTTGAACTATTTGATAGCAGACTGTAACTCCAAAGAATGCGATGTACCAACACCAACCGTTCCCACTCTGGAATCCCCTTGAATAGTCTCCAAATTACTTCACACTTGGTGTATACTGTAGTTATTGCGAAAAGGTGAAATTTCCGTTCAGACTGCAGAGTATGTAGACCCCCGCTTGTCTCCCCGTCTTCGTGTTGTGCCATTACGCTGAACCAATTCCACAACATCAAGGCCCACGATGGGAAGCATGCTTCACAAATTCAGACTCTTGAGGAAGAGCAAAAGCTATCACAGGAGCAAGCCTGATGCCCCCCCTTTTCCCTTCCTGTCACTCCCGGCCGAAATCCGCGATCTCATCTACCGCTGGGTTTTCGGTCCCCAAGCCATCCATCTTGCCAGCGATCGAGGTCGAGTCATCAGCTTTCGCTGCTCGCAAACGGATCCCTCGCCCACGTCGGACTGCTGCACGCGCCCTTTTGCCTATTCCCATCTGGCGGCGGAGACTCGAGGGGAGCGCGCACAATCTCCAATCAACACGGCCCTCTTCTACGTGTGTAGGCAGGTATACCACGAAGCCTCTGCCGTTTTGTTCGAGTCCGTGGCTTTCCAGACCAACTCCATGGTGACGTGGGTGCTCTTTGCGGGCTCGGTTCCACCACACCACCTCGCCCGTGTGAGAAAACTACGGGCGTGCTGGATTGCCCTGCCATGTTTGACTATGGCGCCTGTCCCTCCAGACGACCCCAGGTACGCCGAGTACGAACACTATACTGTCTTTATGGACGGACATTTTCAAGAATTTTGGGACATCGTGGGCAGCCAAATGACTGGCTTACGGGATCTGGGATTTGTGATGGACTATTTGGGGCAGTACTTGTCTCGTGCCACCACGGCAGAATGGCACCGCCAGCTCATCAAAGTGACGGGCTTACAGAACTTCAACCTTGGGGTTTGGGATACTTTTGGGGGAGCACCGGGACTGGCGGGGAAAAATGAAGCGAAGGCCAAGAGGGAAATGGAAATCTTGTTGCAGTATTTGAGCAAGCAGATGTGTTCGCAAAGAGAAATGTGATTGAAGAGGACGGTCTGAGAATGACCGATGATTGCCATAAATTCCCCCCCCCACAGATCTGTGCTTCTGCGATGATAGACAGTTTTGATAGGACCTGACCAGATTGTCCGAGAGCCTACACCTTGGGAAGTTCATCAGTAAGTATTCTGCTCCGTACTCTGTACAGAGTAGTTATTAGTGGATTGAACTGCCTTCTCACATATGTTGGGCAACATGCATGCATGCTGTAATGTGAACTGCGCAAGAATGGGATCTGCGAACATGTTCTCTGGGGTGGTTGGGCGATTTGGGATTCTCCTTGTGTGGGAATGGGAAAGTCACCAAGCGATTATTCGTGCGATGGATTTGCGCCCGGCAGCTGATAGTCATGCCCAATGAGATCCGGGAGTCGCGTTCTGCGGATGCAAATGTATGGCATGTCGAAGGTTGAATGGAGAACCAGCCACGAGTTTCCACGAGTTTTGCGCCCGCGATCTGGGGGAAGAGGAGGCAGGCAGTTCCATTGAGAAACTGGTGCCGCCAGGATTGTTGGCCAGGTGCTGCCATGGAACTGGCAGACGCCTTGTTGACCTTGATATCTCACCTTCATGTTTGCAGAGAATAAACCAGGCCTCAAGGATGTTGTTTGTGTGTCGTCATGTTGATGTGATTATCCTGTAAATTACACTGCTCAATACAGGGATGACTCAGCAAGGCACCGCCCCGCCTCCGCCCAATGAGGCTAGACCCGCTCGGCAATGCTCCACCGCGCTAAACTGCTTTCTGCCGCCGAGTGGGGCTGATGACTCAACCAACAGAGTTCACTGGCGATGACGCACTTCCCCGAGGAGGACCTGTTGCATGTGGAGTGGTACTTGGGCTCCAGCGTGGTTCAGCGCAGGCGAGGAGGTACCACGCCCGGCCCTTTCAACCTCGAAACCTTGGGCGAGTGACTGATGGCGACGGCAGCTGAGCATGGGCCTGGTTGATAGGCCGAGACAAACAGGAACTGAAGGTTCCGGTGACTCGGCGGATTCGTCTGGGGCTCTCCGGCCTCTTCTATCAACTGACTGACTCACTCTTCGATTCACAGCCTCTGGGGGAAAGAGTCGTCTCGTATGTGCACATGTATGTATATATATCTATACACTGCCTCCTGCCCTGACTCGGCTCCTCTCCCCTTAAACTTAAACCCAAAGCATCAACCCAGGGCATCACCCCCCCTCGAGCTGCTGACCTGTCGTGACTGCCGCCCTGTACAAACAGAACATTTCTCTTCTCGTCTTTCGCCTTCTTCCATCACTCGGTCGAAATCAAGACCTTTGTGTCGATTCCGCTCTCGCTCGTTTTGAACCCATCCACTACCTGTATATCCACCATGTCCGGCTCAGCCTTTGTTCTGCCCACGACCGACATCCGCCATAATGCCATTCAGTCCAAGCGCGACCACGACCACAAGGCCAAATGGGCGCATGGCTGCCGACCCGGAGCAGCTGCAACGGTACGCCCGGCCGTTCTTTTACCGAAATGGTAAGTTTGGTTTTCTTCACCCTCTAGTCGCCTGAGAACATGTTCCCCGAGCTAAGCCTGCCTTCTTTGCGATAGCAAGCAAGATCGACGTGCTCATGCCTACGGGGTTAAGCGCCAGTGCCTCACCTTTAAGAATCCCCAGTCCTATTTTCGTTTGGTCTCCGAAGAGGGCCTTCGAGAGGCCAGCGATTCTTCAGACGCTCTCAGCGATCAGGGCCCTGATCTAGGGTCGCCAACCGAAAGGATAGATGTCTTTTACTCCTTCGATGCTCGCTCTGGGCCTCGAGCAGGCGAACATATTCTCTCCGCCGCCTTGAATAAGGCCGTCGAGCGATTTGAAATCAAGGAAACGGAGAAGTTAGTCAGGGAATATGAGCTCATTGACGATCGGGAATCCGCTGAGAGTGGCTATATCGCCGATGACGACGACTACGAATTCATTGATCGTGCCTCTCTATAACCGATGCGCGAGACGCTCGTGGCAAGCGTATTTTTTGTTACTTCATCGCACTAATGGCCAACTTCCCAGGGCTGCCATCTGAAGCCTGCGTTGGGGTCCGTTATCTTCCATTCTCCTGCCGCTGTTTTTCTATCATCATTCTCCCTTTCTATTGCTTTTTGAATAGACGTGTTAACAGGATCGCACAGCGATCGGCCTCTGGTTGGAACCGTCGCATGGCTTTTTCCTTTTTTTCTTGTTTTTGATCCATAGCGTGCGACAAGCATCACGAGAGGAGCGCATCGGCGAATCGGCGCTTCTTGAGGACTCGAGACTTGTATCATTAGCCTGATTTCATGGGACTTTTGCTGGTCATTCATTATTCGTCCTTCTGTGCACTTCTTTAGGCCACTCCTTTTCAATCTTGCTCTAGACCGGGTTTTCGAGCCCAGCAAGATGGCATCAGATAGAAACCTAGGTTAGTCTAATTCAGTCAAGGTGGTCACAGGAACATCATTTTCGTGGTAAGCGAGGAGTCGCAATTCTTACCTTTGACGTCGTTGTTATTTCCCGCGTTGATATATCTCCATCACAGACGGCGGATATGTGATCTAGTGACGCGACAACGGCAATCAATATGGAAGGATATCGAGCCCTTTCTCAACTTAACGTACCATCGGCGTTAGATACTCCGCTCAATGAAAAAGGCAAATCGATTTAAGACGTACCCATGACCTTATCCCACCTCATCCTCCCCTCCAAATCCCCGCTTTCATCTCTCATGACCCACAGATCCTCTAGAAACGCCCTGGCACTCTTGACATTCCCCATTCCATACTGTGACTCAATTCTCGAAAGTAGGGTTCGGAGATTATCGCGATCGGCAGCATTGCAGGCCTCGCATCCAGCCGCAAACAGAGGCTGTAGAACCGCGACGCCGGGGCACGGCTCATGTAGGAAATGGATGGCAGAGACTCGGTGGATGATTTGCTGCACAGATTTCTGAACCAAAGGGCTGGATGAGGGGAGGTTCAAAACCCTACGATAGAGATGCAAGAGAGCGACATGGTGGTATGTTTCGTCGACCGCCGCAAAGTCGATTCGGTGGAGGGTGGATAGGGAGGCATCGATGGTTGCGCGAAATCGTGGTTCATGCGAGGCAAGCATCGAACTGATGTTTTCGATAATCCGGAAGCATCGTTCTCGAATTATGTCATTAGGAATGCTAGATATGTCGTCAATGGTCGACCCAAGTTGCTGGTCGTTGCTCAGGCCGGATTCAACAGCCAGCAGATTGATATCCCCAAAAATGGGGATGAGGGCTGTGGAAAATCCGGTGAGGTCATCGATCTCGTCTTTGCCTATCAACCGCCGAAGCTGAAGGACGGTTCGCGAGCCGGGGGAAATCACTAGGTTCCCACTTAACAAAGTGACCGCTTCGATTGACGAATACCATCGCCAGAGCAAGAGTGTAGCCTCTGACAAGGACGTCCCAGAGTCCCTGGTATTTTGCAAATGCTCTGCTATTATGGCTGCCGTCCCGTGTAGATGTGCCCTCCACGAGCCAGGACTTTTGCCGTCCGAGACAATATCCGTCGTGCATAATGTCAGAGTGGTAGCTATGACTGCATCGTTCAACTGCCTCCTCGGCGTAGCCAGAGCTGATTGTAGCTGCCGCAAGCTTGCAAACCGAAACCAATCGAGTTGGGCTGCACTCTGGTTGAGGCCGAGGGATATACGATGGGTTGCCGCCAGGCTTAACAGGGCGACTAATAGATGAGGAGTTTGGAGAGCCATGGGCACCAAGACTGCGCAATAGGTACGCTGGATCACTGGGTGACACGACAGAGATAAGGTGGTGCAGGAGATGAAGTGGTCGAGCAGGAATCGATGTGCCGGGGCCATCCATTGTAGCTCGTAAGGGTTTCGTGGGATTTGGCCGGAGGCGAAGTCATTGGGCGGTGCGGCATATGCTGCTTGAGTGTGTACTGCAGACGGCGAACGTTCCGCTTCTGGCCCGAGTTCAGCTCGCAAGGTCACATCCGAGTCTTTTAAGCAGTTAGTGGCCTCTAATGCTCTTGAGACGAGGTAATCCAAGGTGATGGCAACAAAGGAGGGATGAATGTATGTACATGCCGTTTGGTAGTTGCCTCGGCGGAGCAGCCGCAGGGAATTCACTGGAGCCATATACAAAAGCTACCCTGGTACCTATACGCTCATGGGTTAGATCGCGATGCTCGGGGAATCGAATGGAGATCCGTACTGGAGGTGGGCGCAATCGGTACTTGCACCAGCCCTGGGTCGCGGCGAAGACAGTCGCCAAACCGTGACTTGGAAAAAGGCCGGCCACCCCAGGAGAGATGCAGGGCGTATGTGCATTGCCTTCCTGAGCGCAGACAGCCCGAGCACACGGGTTTTCGCTCGTCACACTTGCGGTGTCGCTGGCGGCATTCCGTGCAGCCAGAGCGGGAACGACGTTTCGGAGGCAGTGCGGCTGCCAGCTCCATTGGAAGAACTGGGAGTTGTCGGGGACCCGGCGATGGCTTGCAAATTCAACAATCACTCCGGATGGATCATCATAAACTGTTCCCCCCAGAGCCAGTGGATAGTTATATTAAAGTAACTATGTTGGATGTGTGGTTTCCATGGAGAAAAGCTAGTTTCGTCAATGGTCTTGACTCACTCGCTCTGGAGCGACATGGCTTTTTTTGTAACTTGATATCTGCAGCTTCTACTCAATAAGAGTACAAAATACACAGGATAATGTTATTGAAACTATGCCTCCCTCATAAAAAGACTCTCTCAGCTTACTTGACTTACATTGGCTAGCTAATCACATTCTGCAGAGCACAGCGCGGTCTTTTACTTCCATCAGACCTCTCTTGGAGTTATGCTCACAGCCAGGGGACGAGCGGGCTTGTGTTTTCCACGCTGCGTCGAGTTCCTTCATGCGATTTTCCCACTCGTGCCTCCGAAACAAGTTATCCTACCTCGGAGGTTCTTCTCGTTCCAACGAAGCAATTCCACAATGGCTGCCGATCGAGAACTGTTCACCTATACGTCCGGCCGGTACCTATACAACGAGAAACTCCGTCTTGCGGAACGACACATTGAATTCAATATTGACGCGTTGAAAGCCATTGCTGCGAGATGTGTGGACCGGCAGTCCGTTTCAAGTATGAAGAAGCTGGCTGAAGGTGGATTTAACCGCGTCTTCGTCCTGACAATGAACGACGGGTTTGAGGTCATTGTGAAAATCCCATACCTGCTGACGGTACCACGAAAGCTCACCACGGAAAGTAAAGTCGCGACAATGGACTATCTCCGGTTAAACGGCATTCCTGTTCCTCGAGTCTATGCCTGGTCATCAGATGCCAGCAACAACGTCGGGACAGAGTATATCATCATGGAAAAAGCCCCAGGAAAGCTGCTGACAGATTGCTGGTTTGAACTATCCCCTAAAGAGAGAGTCAATTTGGTGACCAGCTATGTTGAGCTTGAACGGAAACTCTTTTCTCTCCCTCTCAGCGCCTATGGAAGCCTTTTCTATAAAGACAGTCTGCCAGAAGACCTTCGGATTGGCCTTCCCACCCCCCAGACTGAGGACAAAGGCTTTGCGAATCGATTTTGCATGGGACCGCTCTCAGATTATATGTTCTGGCGGGGTAGACATGCGGATCTTGATCTAAAGAGGGGGCCGTGTTGGTATTCCTGCCAAAGGTCAAAGTCATGAGCTAGCAAACTGACCACTTCTAGGGAGCGATCATCGTCAGTATCTACATGACGTCGGTCAGCGAGAACTGGAGTGGACACAGAGATTCGGGAGGCCTCTGGAAAATAACTTTCCCCAGAACACAATCTTGCCTGGGGAGATATCGCATGAGATATATATAGACCTCCTGAAGAAGTATTTGGAACTCGCTCCATACATATTGCCAGAACCCCCCCAGGATCCTCTCAACAAACCAACATTGCGACACCCAGGTAAGGACCACCCTGAAACATGCTTCTCCAATATTTGCTAACTTTCAGTAGATTTGAATCCTGCTAATATCTATGTATCAAGCTCATGTGAGATCTCGTGTCTCATCGATTGGCAGTATACCTGTGCCCTTCCACTGCTATTAGTGGCGGGAAACCCGCCCATGTTTGATAACCCAGACCCTGAGCCACCAAAGGACTTTTCACAGCCATCACTTCCACCAGATTCTGACAACCTTAGTCCTGATGAGAAATCGCAGGCCGATGAGCTTCACCGGCGCCGAATGTTATTTTGGCTCTACATGATTTTCAATGGGAGAGATAACAAAGCCCATCTCAATGCCATTCAATATCCCCTTCTGATGCCCCGGCAGCACTTGGTTGATAGAGCTGGCCGACAGTGGACCGGAAACATCATCACATTGAAAGGTGCAATTCTCAGAGTGGTTCAGAATTGGGATATGATTCTTGGGCCAAGAGCAGGATCTATCAAATGCCCCGTCAGTTTTACCAGCAAGGAAGAAGAGGAATTCTACAAAGTTGAAGAATTATGGTTCAAAATGAATGTTGTGGCAGAACACTACCGAGAACTTTTGGACGACCTTGGGCAGGATGGGTGGGTGAGGAGTGAGTCGTATGACAAGGTCGTCGCATTGAACAAGACACTAAAGCAAGAGTGGGTGGATGCAGCAGAAGATGAGGAGGATCGTCGAAGTATAAAACGTTGGCCATTTCAGGATCATGAGGAAATCGACTGATAGACAGGCATGTCGATGTTTGGTTAGAAAATCGCCAGATATCACAACTCATCACAGCTCTGATTGCATAACATCAAGTTGAATCTGATGAATTGATCCTGTGCCTGTTTCCGGGCAATACGGTAGTTGACTCTAGGACGATATCGAGTTTGCGATACGCTGGCTCATGGTATTCTCGCGGAGCCTTCGTGATGCTACCATTCCATCTGATGGCTAACTAGTTAGCCTTGCGCGGGTCACTGAGCTATGAATGACACATTCTTGCTCGCAGAGATCTGCAAGCGATATCACAGAGAGTTAGGGGTTAAGTAGCGTTTGGCAATTGGTTTTCTCATTGCTTTACTCTCCTGTGACCTGATGCTTGGATTATACTGCCAACCTTTTTACAAGGTAAGTGCTTTGACCTGTGCAGCTTTACATAGTCTTACTTCCTTGAAGTCTCTAGAGGATGCAAAACTCATCACTTAACAAGTTAGCCGCGGTCACTGGATAGGCCGTGTCATTGCCCGGTTGTTGAGGACACAAATCAACAGTTACATCCAGCATGATGCATTATGCAGCTGGCCATGGTGCAAACACTCGCCCTTTATAGTCCTGGCCTCTGCATCATGGAGAAGCGCACAGGAGTCTCCCACGGATTTCGAATGGCAAACACAGGCCCCCGGACACATGACCTCTCCGTTTTATCAGCTGGCTATGGAGCATGAGAAGAAGGGCAACAGGCGTGAGAAAGCGAGGGATGTGGACAAATTTCGACGACGGACAACTGACATTGGTTTATGGAGTTACTGTACACGACGCCCGGCAAGGCTGTTGGTGATTTTGAACCGGCTCTCCCTGGACCTAGGACATAGGGTTGTCAATTACCATGCGTTTAGTGTATCTCATGTGGATTCCTTTGGCTCCGTCTGCTCGCGCAAGGTTCCCAGGTTTTCCACGGCCCATTTCTGCCATTTATCCGGGAATTCGGGAGGCTCTCGCATATAGAGGTTGCGAACACTCAGTTCTGCAGTACGCCCTGTCTCGTCTCCGGTGAGGAATCGAGAAACTGCATCGAGTAGAGTGGACACCGGGGTGAGGTATTCGTCTGCGACTACGCCTATTAGCGGGTCGGATAGACCTGTGGCGACAAGTCCTGGGCAGAGGCAGTTGATCGTGATGTTTTCGGCTTGGAGGCCTGGCGCGAGAGCGCGGACGAGCCCGACAATCTGGGAAAGTTAGCGGCTCGGCCCCATGCGCTGATTGGAATCGCTGTGCTTACAGCATGCTTCGCCGTGGTGTATAGCGGTAGGTATGGGAGCGGATAGAGGCCTCCGGAGCTGGAGGTAGCCACGATCTTGCCCCCGGGGCAGGGGTTTTGCCGGAAGTAATGAAGAGAAAGGTAGATCGTGTAGAGAACGCCCGTTAGGTCGACATCGATGGTCTTGAGGTCGGGCTTTGGCGGTGGGCTGTCAGGCGTGGCTGAAGCATAGGGTGCAGCGATTTGGACATTGTCGGCGATCCCTGCGTTGGCGGCGACTTGTCCGTGTCAAGTAACAAAGTGTCAGCAATATTGTTTCGTCAAAGGGGCGACGTGAAGCCTCGTACCAAAGTGGATTGCGTTCCACTTGGTCCACGCGGCAACAAACGCAGCGGCAAGGGAGTCGTAATCGGTCACGTCGGCGGCAACAAAGATGGCGTTTTCACCCAGTCCAGAGGCAGCGGGTGATTGCTTGATATCACACATGCACACTCTCCAGCCTTTCGAGAGCAGATCTTTTGAGAGCGCAAGGCCAATGCCGCTTGCTGAGGAAAACGTATCAGCAAACATGTGCTCTGAATGTCGTCGGCGTCATGAGTTGGTTAACTACCTGCCCCGGTGACGAGAGCCACGCGCGATTTACCCATTATTCCTCCTTCCACGCAGGAATCAATCGATGATATTGTCGACGGTCATGAACGAACGGCGCGGCAAGCGGGATACCATGGCTGCTTTTGTAGTCTGCTGGTCCAAGATCTTGAACGTAGCGCGCTTCGCTTGTCTGGTGCTTTGCGGGTCGAGGGCGCGATTCTCGTCCGATAACGAGTTCGGAGTAATCGCGGAACAACAGAGGGATAGTCAGTGAGGCCTGGACAAACGAAAGCGCCATAGTTAACTGGGTGACAATTGTTGCCGAGGCAGGCCCTTGATCTCCGCTTTGATCTCTGGTCTGTGGTTACCATGTCTTGTAACTAGATTGCTTCAGATCCAGCGTCGTCAAATCCCGGCGTACGGGTGGTAATCGACAGACACTTTCATGTAGTTAATTTTCCTTGCTTGAACAAACCGGCGGGGACATGGGGCGAAGTGCGTTCCTCGTATGGAGGACAGGAGAAATCATGAATATGTTTGAATATTTTAGGTTAGTTAACTAACTAGCTGCCTTGATGAGACGACAAGGCCAAGCGCCATATCACCAACACGCATCAATCTCCCGCCAGTTTTCAACCCAAAGGATGCTCATTTTTGGGAGACGCCTAGGGGCCTTGTCATTCCGGCGCTGTGCTCCAAGACTCATAGCATCGCGTCAATGGGATCGTAGGATGTCGCAAAATGACACGATTGAGGAACAGACGCTACCATTTTCTCATTCAAAAACATTCTTCCCCGTCAAGATTGGTCAAACGTTCAAAGGTCGCTACCGAGTGATTGCGAAGCTTGGCTATGGCGCTTACTCTACCGTTTGGCTGGCGTGGGACGAGCGGTGAATATCAACTCTCGCGTCTATTTTGAACCTCTGTTGCTAACCTAGTATTCAACATAGGGCGAAAGCATACGCCTCCCTGAAGATTTCTATACAGGTCGACGATGCTAAGACCTCGCCCGTCACCAACGAAGTCAACATGCTCCGCCGCATGGGGAAGATTGCCGAAATAGACCACCCGGGCCTGGATTTTACACGTCTTGCAAATGATATTTTCCAGATTAGCCGCTCATCTGGCCGCCATTATTGTATTGTGTGCAAACCACAAGGCCCGACTGCCTTCGACTTACAGCAGTTATTTTCTGAAGCGAAAATGCCGAAGGTTATGGTCAAAGGACTGATACACTACTTGCTCTTTTCGCTGAATTGGCTCCATGTAAACTGTGGCGTTGCACACACAGGTAACTTCTCGAACGCTATGCCCTTGTTTTTTTAGCTCCCTGCTTACAAGAAAAGACTAGATATTTCCCCCAAAAATATATTGTTGGAAGCCGGCGATGACAGTATATTCAGAGATATCGAGGACGAGGAGTCTCGTGACCCAAGCATTCCAATACTTTCGGGAGACGGAAACGCTGTTGTATATAGATCTCGAAATACTAGGTTGTCCCCACCTGGTAACCCGATTCTCATGGATTTCGGCCAGACACGATTAATTGAAGGCCGCGTGAACCAGGACTGGTGGATGTCCGACCTCTATCGGGCTCCTGAGGTATTACTGAAGCTTCCTTGGGCTTACCCGGTTGATATATTCGCAACTGGGGTTATGGTGAGTCAAACAGCCTTTATGCAAGCTGACTTTTTGTGATACCTGCGCAACGTTCGCTAAACTCTTGTGTAGACACTTTACCTTATGGAGGGCAAAAATCTTTTTGAGCCGATAGATCATGTCCACAACCAATATGTGCTCCCCCTAGCTTTGGCACAATACATCGGATATCTGGGCCCTCCTCCACTGGAAATTATTAAGCAAAGTCCCCTATTCTCTGAGTATTTTGATTCCGAGGGTACGTAACTCTTTGCAAAGTCTCCCGTTTGTGAACCGGCCGGTTAAAGCGCAGTAATAGGAAAATGGGTATGCGAGGTGCCAATACCTAAGAATTCTTTAGAGGACTTTGTTACGACCTTTGAACCAGGGGAAGAAAAGGATCAGTTTTTGCGCTTCATACGAAAAATGTTGACCTGGGATCAGGAGGCGAGAGCAACATCTATCGAACTTATATCAGACGAGTGGCTTACAAGGCCAGTCGATGATATCTGGCGCTGAAGTCATCAAATCTTTACCCATCGATGGAAGGGCTTAAAAATGGTCGAATTATCTTTGCTCTTCAGTCTTGGTCGAAATCACATTGCTTGCCCCAACTGCCGTTCAAGTGCTGATATCCAGAACTATTATTGAGGCCTACCAGTATAACTTTTTTTGATCTGCAGATGTACCACTAACTAATACCATGCTATCAGCAACAGGGAACTCATGCAGATTTTTGATACGCTTTTACCCTGCTTGGCCAATTTCAAATCCCTTCGATTTCCATGCGGCACAGCCCGACAATAGCACGGATGGCACGGCACAGTCAGACGGCGTGGGGCAAAGTCCTCCCCTGTAAGCAAGCAATGCCATGGCTCAGGGATCTACTGGATATCGTCCATACCATCTCACCACTAGAGGACGTTCTCTTTTGGTTGAGCGGCACATACGCATGGTTTCTCTCATGGCGATAAGCAATGCCTTCCAGTTTGGGTGGGACGGGGTCCAAGACTGCATCATGCATGTCCATTGGTCATGTTGGTTCAAGCATTTGCTCGCATCCCGCATCGCCAAAAAAACAAGCATTTGACGCTGACCTGGGCCATGGGGGAGGGCCCTCCCCAAAGCAGACAACTACGAGGAACTGCATTACATTACGCAGCGGCTTCATATGTCTTTACTAACATCGGCCCCCGAGCGAGAGCTCTGGAAGCATAAGTACTGCGTAAGGTGCTTCCAGTCGCTATAGCTCGCTGCCTGCCGAACGAATCCGCTGCCGGGATATTTTATTCTCATAAGAACCAATCAACCTTTCTCAAAACATGCTTGCGGTGGTCGTCGGCCTCGCTCTTCTAGTATCATGGGTCATTGCATCAATGCATCGCAACCACAGTTCCGGCTTAAAAGATATCCCCAATGCTCATTTCTCCGTTCCCTATTCACGCCTATGGTTGCTATCGCTCCGATGGCGGAAAATGGAGAATCGTAGCCGAATTCACCTCCATCGTCGCCTCGGGCCGGTCGTTCGGATTGGGCCGCGTGATGTGAGTGTGAATTGCATCGATAACGGGGTTCGCACAATCTACAGCAGCAAGTTCGACAAGGATGCGTCCTTCTACCATGAATTGTTCGACAAGTAAGTTCTCCTGAAGCATTCGTAACTTCACAAGTCGAAGTCTAACCAAGTAGTGACAGGACCGGTTTTATGGTTACTATGATAGGTAACGACGAGCATAGGAAGCGCAAACGTATGCTTTCCTACCCTTATTCCAATTCGTACATTCTCAACTCTCAGACCCTCGACAGCGTCCTCTCGCGTGTATCACGTCGCCTTGGAGAAGGAATAGCAGAGTGGGCAAGAATTGGCACCTCTGTTGATGTCTACCAGCAAGCTAAATGCTGCACTCTTGATGTTGCCTCCGGCTGGCTCTTTGGTAGGGAGAACGCGACTGATACTCTACGAGACCCGGGCTTTGAGAACGACCTCGCAACGTTGGCCTCAGTTGCTTCAAAAATAGTTTCCGTGCGAACCAGCTTCGGCTGGCCGATTAGCTATTTTGCAAGCTTGATTGGCAACGGAGAGCCCGATCCCGATGCCACTGGTCGATGGCAAGCATGGCTCACCCGAGTGATCACAGATTCCCACAGGAGGCACCCCACAAAGTCTGCTTCTGCTGCGAGTCTGTACGACCATTTTTACGATTCTTTCAAAGCCGCTAATCCCGATATGTCACGTAATGAAGTGGCGTCCTTTATCGCTGTGGAGTGCGACGACCATCTTTCGGCAACCCACATCGGCCTGGGGACTTTATTGTCATATACCATGTACGAACTATCACGAGATCCAGACTGCCAGCGGGCGCTCCGGAAAGAGCTACTCACTCTGGCCGAACCTAGCGATCGAAGCTTGGCCCATCGACTTGCAAATTTACCGGTGCTTGACGCGGTCGTTACCGAGACCATGCGAACCCGTGCACCCTGTCCTGGTCCCTTTCCTCGTGTTGTGCCGGACTCTGGCTGCCGGCTCGCGGGCAAGTTCGATGTCCCGGGCGGCACCGTCGTCAGCTCATCCGCCTGGGCCCTCCATTTTAATCCGGTCCCCTTTCCCGCTCCAGAAAAATGGCGACCGGGGAGGTGGCTTGAAGCAGACGAGAACACGGTCGCGGAGATGCGGAAGTGGATTTGGACATTTGGAAGCGGTGCGCGGGTGTGCATTGGCACTCATTTCTCCATGCGTGGTAGGTCCCATCCTTTCGCCATTCCTGATGTCCGGTTCATCGAAGAACGTGCTGACCACGCAAATACTAGTCATGAAGGAGCTTCTTGCCACCATCTATATGGATTATGAGACTGCCCTGGATGATGGATTTACAGGAAATGTGGAACAGGAGGATGCCTTTTCAGCGGCACCTCTTGCGGGTTGTCTAAAGCTGAGATTTCGACGGCTCACCTAGCCCAACCTCTGTATAGAGTATTATCTAATGAATAGTTTATAAAATACAATTTGAACTGAATTAAGCTTAAGTGTAGTTAACTAACGAGTTTTGAGATTTTTGACAGAACTCAAAGACTGTCAGAGAAAAGACATTCAAGTTCAATATTCCTTTGAAATGCACTGTGACAGCTAACACTGTGGCAGCTAACACTGTGGCAGCTAACACTGTGCCAGCTAACTTTATCTAGACTGAACTGATGTATACAGTAAACAACTGCTCCAGACAGAAAGCAACATTTCTTGTCTGCATTCAATTCTTGTCCATTGATGATATGTGATTGACCTACCATAAATGGTAGCATTATGTTAAAATAGGCTGTTCAATAGTAGCATTTGATTTGTTGTACCTGGCTTTTAATAGGCTACTTCTAGTAGAAAGCGATTTAGGTTGTGTGCACACATGACTGATTATCCTCTCTACAAAAGCAAGGGAAGGCCAACTAGTATATGTATATAGCAAAGGAGTGACAAATAGGTCGGTCATGCTTAAGACAAACAAGATGCTCTGTGCCATTAACATGAATATATATAGCATCTGGCCAGACGCAGTCCATCATCGCTCATTTCTCCTCGGGTGAGTGCTCCGTCTCTGAATCGGGCTTCGACAGTCCCAAGTATGATAACGTGGCTCTTAGTGTTGCTCCTCCACATTCGCAATGTTGGTTCTCGCGGCATTGAGATTGGTCCTGAGGAAATTGAGCTTCAAAGGCTCTTCGTCAATCTTGTTGGACTCGGCGTTGGCAGCAAGTTCGGGGTTGGCATCGGTCTCGGGTTTGAACAGGTTTTGGACTTCCTGCATCGCCTGCCATGGCTGAGATCTCTCGTCAACTGCGGTCGTGGTGGTGGATTGAGGCTGGGACCCAGTTAGTTATACCCTATATGATTGAAGATTTCCAAGGTGCTCCTACCATTCTTGAAGAGCGCGTGTTTTGGGTAATGGAATTTATTTTGTTTGAGATTGATATCCGTGAGTGATGGAGAGAGTCAGGTAATGGAGATAGTCACGAGGGTTTATATACCGCTTGAGACCGCACTCGAATGCGTGGGTGACTCGATATCTTTCGCCATACGGAGTACTTATTCACTGGTCGTGAATGGAACCCTTGGAGCAGGCGAGTATGCGTGAGGTGACATGGACGATGAAGCTGAATGTGGGCGCAGCGATATGTACAGTAACTACCCATACCGATAGCCAGTAGTTAAGTGACATTGAAGCCATAAGACCTGGTAATCCAAATGTCCTGTCTCTTGTTTCAACTCCACTCGAGCGCTGCCCCCCCAGTATCGTCCATAAAATGATATGTCCACTTTGTTGTACCGTAACAGATGGTTTTTATTAGCTCGCATATTTAGACATCTCTGTGAGCTCATTTTGCTTCCCTGCTCTGCATAGATGCCTCATCATATTGCAACTTTATACAAGATATCCGGAAGGATCCAAGCCCCAGGCAAGCTATGCACACACTTTTTAATATCATGCACATCTGAGGCGGCATCATGGTGACAACTGAATTCAGCAAGCTTGCACATTCATCCCAAGACAGCTTAGTGCTGCTTGCATTTTCTTGAATCACCAGGGTTAAGGCAATTCGGCACTCAAGACCCACACAGACAAGCATCCTAAGACATTTTCAAGCATCCTTGGCGGTAACATTGACTCGCATGCTTTGGTTGTGGTGCGGCTGATCAGCATTGACCCTGACTACTGTCTGTAAGTATGGAATAGAGTGTGTGCATAATCTCCGGTGTTAGTGTTTCCGAGGCGTCCGAGCTGCAATAGTTACATAGATCCCGGTCTAGCGCAACAGGCGCGTTACAGTGCTTAGCTAGTTAATTGAGTGCGTTTTTCTTTAACTTTCTCCGCGGCGCTCAACCAGTCCTCTGGGTCGCCCCTAAGTGGGTCATCCCGCTCGTCTCCACCTAAGCGCCACGCCAATCACACAATAGCCTTTGGGGTGTCGAGGCATGGCGTCGCATCGTCCAACACTGAGCGAGATAACCTGAGGCGGTAGCTGGATCTCTTTGCACGGGATAAGGATTCTATCCCCTCACTTGTCGTACTGCGGCTGAGCGATTGTCTTTTATGTCAAGGGCATGGATAGAACGAGTGGGGGGTAGTATCTCGTGGACCAAGCGCTCATCTTACTTGGAGCCGGGTTTGAAGTGCTCAAGTCGCCCCCCAGTATAGCCAGCGAACCAGAGGCTTGATTGGGAAGCGACCGCGAGAAACTGCGGGGTAGAGTTGAGGAATCTACCTAACCCGCCTATTTGTCTTTGCCAATCGTCGATTTCAGGGAATCCGCTGATATTGCTGGAAGCTCGTTTTGTTTCCCAGGGACTATCTGAACAAGAGCATTGTCATTGAAGGAATGCCGGAGCCTGAAGGAGGCAATACAGTAGCAATGGCCGCTGTTGACTCTGATGCCTTATTTAAAGCAAAGATCCAGTATCTTGCCAGAGACGGCCAGCACCAGCTGGTGAAACCATATTATTTGTACTTCAAGTACGATTCCGTTATTGCTCCAACAAACACAACCGCCGACGATCATTTTGTTCACATCCGTAATGCTCGGAATCTGGATATTCCATCGGGAGAGATGTTCTCCAAGTGGGGGTTTGCTCAGCTGCGCCTTGATTGCCCTTTGACCCCTGAGGAGTATTGCGATGACAAGAAAGTGGAAGAAGTTCTATATCCCGAGTACAAATCAATTGCCCGGTTGTTGTTCCCAAATGCTGCGCGCGTTGAAGTCCTAGAACACGCAGTAAGCAAAGACCCGAAGATGGAAGGCTTCAAAAGGCTGATCGTCTGGAACCAGGTTCGCAAACGTCACCCTCGTTGGCTATCTGAGAGCCTAGAACGACACGAATTTACAACAAACCAACCGAGTGACTATGTGCACATTGGTATGCGCACTTCATCGTACATATAACCTTTTGAACTTTGTATCCTGATCGGTTGATTAAATTCAGATATGACGGCCTCCTCAGCTGCAAAATGCAGTATAAAGCAGTTTAACATATACCCGAAAAGTTATTCAAGATTCGTCGTTGTAAAGTATGTCTGTCCAGGCCCCCAGAAAGCTGCATCCAACAGCTTACCCTTCATTACGCCAGCCTATGGAAACCGATAAGAGGGCCAGTATACGACTTTCCGCTCACGCTTTGCGACCGCCGTACAGTAGACTACGCATCTCAAGCCACTGCAATGGATATCGTTACTCGTGATTATGTCAACGAAAATACTCGAATATATTTTGACGAGAGGCACAAATGGTACTACTGGCACGGTATGCAGGCCGATGAGGTAATCGCCTTCATACAGGCAGATTCCCAAGCAGAGAACCGAGCAGGTATAGTAGTTAGATCTTGCCGCTCTGTTCTAGAGGATTTGTCTCTTCAAATATTGACACTGGATTTTAGGAGTTCCCCATACGGCTTTTCGAGATACTCGTAATAGTAACAACAAGCAGTTGCGTGAGAGTATTGAAGCTAGAGTATTTGTTTATTTTGACTGAATGTCCCGACTCTCAAGCATCCTAATCATACAATAGCGACATAAGTGAGTAGCATTAGCTATAAATAGCATTCAATTTATCGTCCAGTCCTTTCAAACCGTTCTTTACTACGAAACCAGTCTCCGTATTTCATCAGCAAGCCCAAAGGGGGAATGAAAGCGGCTGCGATAAAGGCTAGAACAGTGTTACCCCAGCCCTGTCCAATGGTTTGATATAAAGGAGGGCCGATTAATGGAAGAAAAGCCCCAGCAAGCGCTCGGAAGATCACACCAGCAGCTATAGCTGATGCCCCATGGATCTCGTAAACATCCACCACGTATGTTTCGGCCGGTATGGCGGAAAGCGTCATGCTGAACCCCGCAGCACACGTTCCAATGAGCGGCACGATGTAATGAACGTGAAACTCTAATGTCCATCCGTAGATGAGGAAGCCCAGGGGAAGAATTATTGCGGCAAGAAGCAGATGCACCAGCCGAGACTCCGGCCTGAATGCGTCGCCCTTGGTTTCCCCGCTGGTGGATCATGTAGCGGTCGGAAGTGAGACTGTAGAAGATCAAAGCGACGGTGTTGCCGATGGCGAGACTTAAAAACGTTAAGCCAATGGAGCCGGTAGAAAAGACGGTGGGGTACGTCGACTGCATGCTTTCTGTGAGTGTGGCAAGGATCAGTGAGACCAAGGCGTATGTTGTGGCCATGTAGCTCGTCGTCAGAATGAGGATGGGAGACTGAGTCAGGATGTGCAGCGGTTTTATAGCGCTTTCGAGCATGGTGGATGCATCGACACGGACCTGATGTTTGGAACGATACTTCTTGTCGTCCATGCGCTCCTCTTGTAACCGCTCCGCCTTCCGCCTTAGAATGACGACTGCGTATGTCTCCCGGAGCACCGCCAGTAAGAGCAAGCTGAAGAATCCGAGGACAATGACCGCAAGCCAAATCGACCATCTCCAACCCAGGCTGTGTGCGATATACGCCCCTGCGACAGGTGAGACGAAATCTGCTAGCATCTGAGTTCCCATGACCAATGCCATAGTTCGGCCGGTTTGTTCCAGTTGGAACAAATCCCCAACAATGGCGGGCCCGAGGGTGAGAATTGACAGGAAACAACCCGTTAAGAATCGAAATGCAATGAGCATTGAGAGGTTTACGCTCAGGGCGCTGGCGATCAAGCAACAGAGCGCGAGGAAGTTTCCAATATGGAAGATGGGAAGCCGACCGAATCTTTCGGAGAGCGGCGCAATAAAAAACGGGCCAATCCCTTCCCCGAGCTCCCAAATCGTGACGAGCAAGATCTGGTTGAGCTTATTGTGCGAATGGAACTCTTGCAAGACCTGGGGCGCTGTAGGTACGATCGTCATTGTCGAAAAGACACTGATTCGGTCAGTCGATAATGACAGATAAAGAGCAAGTAGTGAGAACCAAAAAAGACACCCACCTGACGAAGCCCATCCATGAGATAACAAACACAATCAGCCATTTGTGCATTGGGGACCAATTCAAAGGGTTTTCTGGGTCATTCTCCTCAAAGTCCACAAGAACGACACTTGAATCGCCGACTTCAGTGGTATTTTCCAATGGCTGTTTGGCAACCTTTTCATCCTTGCTTCTCGCCGTAGCCATGGCTCTTTACCTGACGATTTCTGCACCTCGACTAAAGGGAAAATTGGGACTGTGTGGGTGACAGCCTTGTTGACAAAAGACATCACTGTCAAGCGGGTGGCATACGCGAGCAGTGTCTATTTAACTGCTGAGAGAGCGGGCAAGAGGCGGAACAAAGCTGCAGCTGAAGGGCCGACATGGTTTATCATAGGAGTATGGAGTACTCCACACTCTGTAGCCGAACACGCAGTCTGTATCCGGAAACAGGAGGAGGTATGTTGAGAAGTAGTACACAAGGTTTGAGTGGACATTCTCCCCTGATCATGCAGCTAACTAGGGGGCCTGGTCAGTATAAGAGATCATCGCCTCTACCAGAAGCTGGTGGGTGCGTGGGATTTTGAGGTCCAGTTAAATGTGGACTCTAACCAGTTAATCTACCACTGAGCAACGGTCCCCCAACGAAGACCTATAAAAGCAGAGATAATGATAAAAGTAGAATGAGAATAATCAGTCATCTTGATTAAGTCAAAGAATTGCAAATTTTATTCATATTTCTTCATGAAGCAAGACAAGTTCAAGAGTCTGATTGTTATTCTGACAACTGTAATTCTCCCCTTCTTTTTTTCTCTTTTATTTTCTTTTCGTTTTCCTTTCTTTCTTTCTTTCTTTCTTTCTTTCTTTCTTTCTTTCTTTCTTTTTTTTTATTTTTTACTGAGAAGAGATATGAATAATTAATAACATTGTGCAAGTGTGTAGTCAGGGGTTCTTATATAGATGAGTATAGCCAGGTGCCATTCATATTTTTTCTGCATAGTCGTGTTTCTCTTGCTCAAAGTTAATGCCCTTTTCCATCAAGCTTCCACTGGTCTCGGACTGGCAACTAGCTTGAGCGCGAACCAGGGTCAGCAGTTCATCAAACATCTGCTTCATTTCTTCGTCCACATCGAGCCGTTGATGAAGGAGTGAGTCGAAATCGCCAATGCTGTACCGCTCATCATGCTTAAGGCGGAAGTGGTCCGTTTGGAGGAGAATGGACATGGTTTCAAGGTCCGCTGTGAAGACAGTACTGTTAGGACAAGATGCTACATCTAACTAGAATGAGGAGGAAAATTCTTCAAGCCATATTACATACCATACTGCGCTGTGATTTTTAGCAGGTGTGGCCCCATGAGACGGGGGCAAACGCTATACTGATCCCATCTCTCGAGCAGGAGGCTCAAGACTCCATGGCTGTTGTTCACAATGGCCGTGGTCAACGGAGTCTGTCCCGCAGTCGAGATCGCATTGATGTTTGCATTGTACTCGAGAAGGAGTTTGGCAAAATCGACATTATCATTCCGTGTGGCGTGGATCAACGCTGTCCGCCCGTCTACGCCACACTTGTCAAAAATGAGTCAGTACCAGGACGCAGGAAAGGGTGGAAGCCGGCAATGGGGACCTACAGCATCCACATTAGCTCCATATTGGAGCAACGCCTTGATAAGAAGGGGATCTGTTGCGTTGCGAGCCGCGCAGTTAAGAGGGCTCCCAACCTTGTAGCCACCCGGGATGATGGGATCCGGATCGCAACCGGCGGCAAGGAGGATGCGAGTACAGGTGGTGTGGTTTCGGTCCGCAGCATAGGACACCGGACCGGCATGCTGAGAATCCATAATGTTGGGATCCGCATTGAAGTGCAAAAGCGTGGTGACAGCCTCGTCGTCGCCGCGCGCGGCCGCCCAGAGAAGGGCAGTGCGTCCCATTGCGTCTTGATAGTTGACAGCTTCGGGATGCTCCTGAAGTTCTTGCACGAGGTCTCGGCCTGATATACCAAGGACAATCTGGTGCAAAAGGGGCAAGTTTTGTTCGTCCAGCCAGTCTTCGCGGCGGCTTATGCGGCTGAGGGCATTGACAGCATCTCGTCCAAGGCCGCCTTGCAGAAGCAAATCAGAGGCTTTGTTGCGGGGACTGTTATCGTTTCGAGACTTTGGCCTGCTTCGCGTTAGTACCGGGCAAGAAAGGGACGAAGAGTGTGAAGTCATTGAGAGCGTACCTATAGTCGGCATCTGCACCTTGGTCGTACAGGAAGCGACATATTTCCCACTGTTGCGAGTAAATAGCCCACTGAAGGAGGTAAATACATTATATGGTGTTAGCATGAGACTTTGGCTCTGTTTTGGGAACATAAGTAGAATGAAGGGATTTTGGGGGGTTAAACTTACACGAAGCAACGAGTATCCGCGTGTGTCACTGATATCAAGAGGAGACGCCAGCCCTTGGGCAAACAGCGCCTTCAGGGCATTAATGTTGCCATTGATGGTGTAGTTGACAGCGGGGGCCGAGTCAGGCACATGGCGGTAGGTCCGTAGCTGTAGGGATGGGCCGGTGACGCCATGATAAGTCGCCTGGAGTTGAAATATTTTGGACCAAAAGACGTTGGCTGGGAACCAGAATTCGGCCTGGACCTTGGGGGCCCTAGCCTGGTTGCAAGCTTGATGGTTGCATTCCGGAGTCACAGCAGGTATGCCGGAGTAGTCAACAAAGAGCTGACCAAGAAACCTGCTCACGATGCCTGGTGTCTGGGAGCGCCGTGAATTGTGACATTGACAAGGGCATGCTCGATCACACCAGGTCCTGTTGCTTTGGACGCCGACGCGGACAGTCTCGATTTGTTGGGAGTTGGACGGCTGAAGCTGAGATTTGCCATCTTTCGTTGCTGCAGCGGCTCGAGAACGAGTTCTGATGACATTCGGATGTAGCCGTGGCAGGCGGGGGGTATTGTCGTTCATTGTTGACATTGTGAGGGAGAGCTGTTCGGTGATGTAGGACTTTAAAGCTTCGTGATGGTTGTTGATCAGAGATTTGAGCTCCGTGCCCTGGGTAGAATTCGCGTGTGACAGCTCATTGAGCTGAATGTCCACTCGGGTGAGCTTGTATCTACAGACAAAGAAAAGGCCGTCAGCAGAGCATTGACATCACGCGAAGATAAAGGCAGGAATGAGGGGCGCTGCACTGGGGGTTCTTATCTAACTAACTAGGTTAACTGACTAGTTAGTGAGTGACCTTGGCGGTGAGCGCCGCGATCTCAAGTGGGACAGCCACGCGACAAATCAGAGATCATAATAATGGAGGGCATCCCGGGGAAAGAATATTACCAAATGAAAGTACATACGTGGCAGCAGTGTCTAATATGAAATGCAGGTTGGCTTTCGCAGCAACAATCTGTTTCTGCACCTCGTTGAGGCGGCCGTGATGTTTCTTCCAGGCATAGACTCGATGGGCAGACCCAAATTTGGACTGCAGGCCCGTCGTGCGAACCTCTTCAACAATCGAGTCCAATTCAGTCAGATACCCCTTTAGCTTAGCAATATGGACGGCCACCTCATCGTGGATGTCTGCGCCGAGATGATCGTCCTCGTCGTTGGCGTTTGACTTGCGCAGCTCACGCTCTTTGAGACATCTGGACAGGTGAACAAGCACGATTTTAGCATCGTCCACCTCGTTGCTGAGAGAGGCCAGTCTGCCCGGGAGCTCTCCTAGTAGCTCATGCAGGTCGCGCAGCCCTCTACACACCCCATTAGCCAGCTTGCTGAGGGTCACAACCGAGGCTATCAGGCCAACAGCTTCCGCCATATTCGCTACCAAATTGCTGGTATCAAGACAAGCGCCTCAAACCACAGCATCGGCCTTCATGAGCCCTAGGGGAGCTGCGCGAATAGGAGAATGTCGAAGCGAGATCAAGAAAGTTCAGGCGCTGACTATCCTAGAAATAAGCATATCAACACTTGTATTCAGGACAGTGGTGCTTGTGGGCGAATATTGGAAAGACTCACAAACACAGACTGGCTCAAATGGCAGGATGAAAGGTGAGCTTTTCATCCCATCTAACTAACCCTACTAACCACTGGGAGGAACATGACAACTTCATATGCCTTTCTATGCGAGCTTCTTGCTGGTAAGTCTGCTTTGCTTTGTGCCTCTGTTGTCCTTCTGACAGTCAGAACGAGAATGGTCTTATTTGACTCGCAGCAGCAAGGCCGCATACATATTGCCTATTTTTCGCAGAGCTGAATCCCCCTCATCTGCATCCCTTGCAGGGAACCGGACCAACATGAGAACAATGCATTGAGGGAACCGAAATTTGCAGCATAATTGGTCAAGAGTACGGAGGACGCATGGAAAGCAAAACCAACAGGGCACATGCATTTCCACTGATCACCCCTCCCCTTTCTCCTCTCCCGCAAAGTTCAGTATACTGGCCCTGGGCGTGCTACAAAGAATGCCAGAGAACACAGGGAGTATATTATCGGGGGATTTCTACCTGGTTTTATTGTAGTCTGCGCATCGGAGTCCATTTTACGTTTCTTGCGGGTGTGCGGTGGGCACGCTACATGAGATGTTCATCCATGGATGACTTCCCGCTCGTATCAACCTTGACAGCGGGAGAAGAGAATATTGGTGGGTTGGATCCGCGGGTGCAAGGATCAGGGGGTGAGTTAACCGCTTTCGGTATGGCTGCCCCGGTCTTTAGTTTCGCCGATATTATTCCGATGCATCTTTGCCCTCTTGACCTCAGCTGACGGGGATCTCAGGCCCCTCGTCGTCGCATTCCAATCAAATTTCGTGGATGGAGGATGCAAGAGGATGACGCCCAATGAGACAGGGGTGGTCCATCCATGGTCACCAAAAGGACCATGCTTTTTATCGTTGGAGGCAGTGACTGTGACACAACGCGAGTTATCAATTTGCTGACGAGGCATAGTTAAATGGAGAACACGGAGACAACGGTGAACAAGGGATCAACAAGGGGAGATGAAGTCGATGGTCAGTTCGGTATATGGAGTCTTGCGAAAGCAATTCGCCCAGCATCGCGCTTATGCAAACTGATCTCCGGAAGTTTGAACTTTTCATCCGTCTGCATTTGGGGGTTGCCATTGGAGGCAGCAAATCCTGGCCACATGGGCTAAATATATCAGTGGCCCCCAATCCTCAAGGGGCATGCAAACGGTGAATGCAGCCATGTCACTGGAGAGGATGATCGAAGATCCTCCATGCTCATACCCCTCGTTTTAGCTGTCCGCTTGCCCCTCCTCGCCTGCCGCTGTTCCTACTTTCATACAACAGATCTAGGCGCGTCTTGGGGGTTTTGCTTTCTGCATTGGGATCACCAATTCCTGCTACATCCAGATCTTGAGGTGGTTCTCGCCGTTACGTCGGGGTAGAGGCCCCTCCAGCGACGAGCTTCTGTACATCACGCGTACCACCCCGTTTTCCCTTTCACTGCAGTTGGGAAATAGGACTTTTTGCCCGATATCCGAACCCGCTCCAGAAAAAATGCGATTCGGCAGGAACCTGCACCACCGGCGAGTCCCCGCCTGGACGGAATGCTACATTGACTATTCTCGCTTGAAGGCCCTGGTCAACACCCAGGCATCTCTCATAGGTCAGTACAGCCTCTTCATGTAGAACCCTTTCTATTCGAAATACTGACTTTTTGAACGATTATCAGATCTCAACAAAGCTATCCACCTTGAGCTGGAGATTGTTGACAAGTTCCTTTCTGTCCAAGAAAGCAACATCGAAGCCAAAATCTATACTCTGAGTAAGCATTGGGGCATCACGATTGGCTCAACGGAACCACTCGAGTATAGTGGCGTCTCCCCGTTGGAGCTAGAAGACCTACAGAGCTCATTGTTGGAGTGTGCCTACGACGTCGCCCAATGTCACCATTTTGCCAAGGTCAATCACGATGCTCTGTCTCATATCCTCGACAAGGCCGCCGTCACCTACAGTTTGGAAGAACCACTCGATATCAATATCCCTCCAAGGCTTGTTCGCCATGGCCAATCTTCTTTCCATGACGCATGGCTCACCCGGCTAAACGCAAACCTGCAACTCGTGCGAGAAGCTATGGAACTAGAAGACGCAGGCACGTCTTCACGGTCATTGCTTCTTGAGCTTTATGGAATGCACCTTTTTCCACCCGAAACTATGCAGTGCCTGCGCGAGGATGATGCTGTAAACTTAAAGGCAGCTCTGAATCGTCAATACTCGACTTCCTCCCCGGAAAAGCAATTGGTTCTCGCACGACTAGTTCAAGTCGCCACCATTTATCGATCATCCAGATGCCGGAGTACTTGTCTGTCTAGTCTTCGGCCCTACCTAGGTGAAACCGTCAGCCCCAGGCACGATGAGTATTTGCATCATATCGTACAGCAATTCACCCGCTTTCAGCCGCCTTTGGACAATTTCTCGGCAACAAATGCCTTTCACCAGGTTCTGAAGCTCCTCCACCCAAGCCAACTCCCTCTACTGCAAAGTCAAGACACCTTAGGCCGTCTACCCCTTCATCATGCAGCTCGCCTAGGTCTTCATGGGGTATGTAAAGAAATCATAGCCGCCATCCGAAACCCGGCCCTTGAACCTGTTACAGAACAAGTTCGTATTTGCCCGGATACTTTCGGTCAAACGCCGTTGGACTACGCGGTTCGGCACGGTCATACAGCTGTGGTTGAACTTTTACTTTTGGAACATAAGTCCCAAAATTTTTCGGATAGGCTTGATACGGTCGAAGAATCAGACCTCCTCGCGACAGCCATATCGTCCGAGTTCAAGGACATTGCCATGCGACTGATCCAGGAAGGCTGGGGCTCGCGATTTGTTAGCAAATCCGGCAAGACTGTCCTGCATTTGGTTTCGGAACATGGACTCACAGACTTGGTTAACGGCCTGGTTGCGCTAAAAGTGGACATCAACGCCCAAGACAGTGCCAGAGGGTGGACGCCCCTCGTTACCGCTTGCGTACAGGGACATGCCAATATGGTCGAGGCGCTTCTTCAAGCTGGTGCAGATACTGACATACCGGATTCGCAAGGGTGGCTAGCCAAGGATCATGCCGCGTATAGGGGCCACATCAAGATTATGAACGCGATCAAAGCACATGGCTCGCTCGCTTTAACGTCCAAACCTGGGAAACGATATGGTGGAGCGACCATTTTACCTCGACGCTCATCAACCGACTCCGTCATTTTCATCCACCTAGGGACGCTAGACCTTTTCAAGAGAGCAGCCGAGGTCGATGTTACATCATACAGGAGACGCATATCACCAGTTCAACTACCTGATACGTGCCTGGATCTTAACATCTCCCTTGACGGAGACCTCAACCAGCAAGCGTACACAGTCTCTCTTCCAATTACCTCAGAAATGTCTGACAAACCTTGGTGCTTCACAGCTAAAGATCCAGACAGCGCAGCTATTGTCTTTCAACTCACAAGCTCGTTGGAAGAAAAACCCATTGGGACGGGTGTCGCACTTCTCGGCAGCCTAAAGGAAGCTTTGGGAGCAAACCGCGAGAGTCTAGTAAGGGACTTCACTATACCACTTGTCAGTGACAGATATGGCCACGTCGGAACAGTGGTTTTCAGCTTTGTCATCGCTCGCCCCTTTAAGCACGTACAACGCCCACCGATGGACCCCCAGGTTCTCCAACTAGAGTCCTCATCGACTCTGGGTGGTCATCGCGGTAAGGATTTACGATCACCTAAGAGAGGGACGCTAACCCGAGTGAGCAGGAAACGGACAGAACAGCAACTCACCCTGCTTACAAGTTGGAGAGAATACGCTTCAGGTATCACGAGATCCTCGACTTCCTAAGAAGCGTCACTCTTCTAACCCCCTGAAAAGTCATTCCAAACCGCTATTGACCACGGGGCTGATGTTGTCGAATTTGGTATGGCTAAGCTACCGGTCTGCGTTCTTCGTCTCCAGAAACATCATCTAACGTTACTCGCAGACGTTCAGTTGACCAAAGATGATATCCCAGTCATCTACCATGACTTCATCGTGGCTGAGAAAGGCTCCGACGCGCCCATGCACACGCTTACCTTCAAGCAAGTGAGTTTGCATGTTCAACAACTCCATTTTTTACTTGCTAACATAAAATATCATCAGTTCATGGCCATCAGCGATGCGCAGTCCGCCTCGCAACTGCCCACCACTGCTTCCTCCAGGCTGCCTTGGGATGAGCGCGACCGTCCTCGTGTCCTTCCAAGCCCGCGACGCAGTTCACTTTGTGCACCGCTAGACAGCGCCACTAAAGCGCTTGTCAGCCAGATGGAACACACGTTAAACTACCCCAATTACAAAGCTAATCTCAGGAACTACAGTATCCACGAGCCCTTTGTCACGCTTGAACAGCTATTCCATAACCTGCCGGAGGAGGTCTCGTTTGATATTGAACTCAGTGATTTCCACCCGCCATTCTCCCCTTGGTGTGACTCCATACGTCTAACCAAGTCTTAGAATATCCCATGCTTTACGAAGCGGTTGATTTTCAAATGGACGTTTTTGCGTCAGAAGTTAATCATTTCCTTGACTCGATCCTCGCTGTGACATATGCGCACGCAGGACCTCGTCGCCGAGTCATCTTCACATCGTTCAGTCCGGAGATATGCATGGTGCTCTCGGTAAAGCAGCAGACATACCCCATCCTTTTTCTGAACGATTCGTCAAACTGGCCGACAGGGGATATGAGAGCGACAAGTCTGCAGACTGCTATCCGCTTCGCTCATAAGTTCGGCCTGGCTGGAGTGGCCATGGCGTCCGAGCCGTTCGTTGCGAGCCCCGGCCTGGTAGAATTCGTGAGAAAGCAAGGACTGTACACAGCTACATACGGACCATTGAATAATGACACTAGATGCATAGAGGTGAGCCATTCTCTATAACCTAGATATTTGCATGATGCCACAAATTGACTTCTGAATCGCAGATTCAAGCTGAAGCGGGAGTGGATTTGATCATTGCTGACAAGGTCAAGCTGGCCAAACAGGTATTAAGAAAGAGAACAAGAATCTTAAACTGATTTGATGAGGCAAACTATCATAACTAGTAGGCTGGGCTGATGAGATCAGAATTCTGGAACTGGTTTTCCCTTTTCTGTCTCATGTCCTTCTCACAGTTGACAAAATGGAAATGGATCAAATTATTGAGCTTCAAATAAGAGTGATACAAACTGAAAACTAAATATGATGATGTTATGTCAGACTCTAATGTTAGACTGCAAACAAAATTCAGTCAAACTGAGTAGTCATGATACTCAACTTGACTCAACAAGTTTTGAATTGGCTGGGAGTGTTAGAGTCTGACATGGAGTGGTAAAGAAGTGTTGAACTTGAGATTACATGACCACCAAATTCTTCTTGCAATTGCTGTTAGTAGAGCTAGAGTAAGAGCTCAGAGCAAGAGAGTATATATTGCATGATTATTTCAGATCTCTCTTTTCTTCATCATATTTAGTATTTTTGATTAAATCTATTTAGTACAATAGTTTATTAGATTCTTTTTCTTCTATTCTTGTGTCTAATTTGAGATTGTATCATAATACTAAACATTCTCTTACTTTACTTTTTGAAGTTTTTCAGTTAAAAGATTTCAAGTAGTGTTGATTATTGTAAGGACACTGCCAGTGAGAAGCAGCTATCTAACCTCCATCCAGCAGATAGTATTTATGACAGCATTGTGGCAAGATGTTGCCACCTCAAAGATATAAGCAGGGGACTGTCTTGCTCACTTGTAAGAGAGCAAGTGATTCATTTATTATCTATCTACTATTTACTACTAGAATCTATCTTATGATCTAAATATTATTGTATACAATTTAGATATACATTATTATTACTTAGATCAATAGCAATAATCTCTATCTAGTCTCTAGCTAGTCACTAGATACCAGTACTCATATAGTTTCACTTCAATATCAAGAAGATGTCTAGTCTCTGACAATAGTCAAGCTAGTTATTACAGTTTCAAATCACTTTAAAAAGAAACTGAAAAGAGTATGTCATCTAATTATCTTCTCTGCAAGATCTCAGCAGATTCATCACAAACTTTCAGTTCTGTTATAAAAGAGAATAAACAGAATATCTCTCAGAATTAACAAGAATTGCAGTCAG
>NW_003052496.1:14096-15542 GCF_000003515.1 Uncinocarpus reesii 1704 | reverse complement strand
GAAAGATAGAAATTCTGCAGCAACAGAAAACCATATATACAATAATTTCAGATTAGTTTAACATTCTTCTATAATAAATATAAATCCAACACAAACAGGCAGCTGCTATCTCATCACAAGTTATCAATAAGTAAGAAGATAAATGATTTTCAGAGTCAGATTTGTATAAGAGACAGAATCAGAAGAAATATCAGAAATTTATTTAAGCATGCAAGAATTATCTCAAAATGAAAAGCAGAATCTATACTATGAAGAAGAAAAAGATTAAATATATAACAGCTAGATTGCTGAACAATTCTCAAGTCTTATAAGATTTAAAAAAAGAATATATTAATTGAAATATATTTATCTTCAATAATTTTAAAATAAAATTATTAAACTGGCTCAAAGCTCTGAAGAATTACAGATGTACAGCAGCAAGAAGAATAACAGCTCTACATTTTAGAGTGAAATATTTCATCTCTGATTTCAAATGAAAATTTATGAAATGTTGACACAATTTTAAGATGTTCTTTATGAAATATCAACATCAGCAATTGTAAGTCTATCAAGCTTTAGTTAAATTATCTACTCAAATTCAATATAAAATTCAAGAACAAGAAGTATCAGATACTCTTCAAAAATTGTTTTCTATAACTGTTTATTATGAGAAAGCTGCTGAGTATCAAAAAACTAACTGCATCAGCTCTTAAGACTCTCATGATATGAGAAAATAAGAGTATTATAATAAGAATAAGAAAAGAAAGCTGACAGACAAACATCTCTGCAAACAAACAGTTAAGAAGCAGCAATTTACCCACTTCTATACTCATCTCAAACAAAAAGAATAATAAAAACAAGAAGAATATTGCTTCAATTGTAATCAGCAAAATCATATAATAAATGTCTGTCTCAAACAAAAGACTAGCAATCAAACAGTTAAGAAGCAGTAATTTTTCTACAGAAAAATCAATTCTTCATCTAGTGTCAATTATGTTCCAGAAGAAGTTCAAGAAATGGAGAAATCACAAGAAGAATTTATAAAATCAGAGAGTAAGTCTATATTAACAGAGAATTTATAAAAATATAGCAGCAAATGACTAGCTGGACACTGTTCAGAATGTAAATCAATTATTGCTACTATAAAATCAGAAAAATATCTCTTGTTAAACTGTATTCTTATTCTATATAGTAAAAACATGGTGTTGGACCCACTCAAAAATTGAGATATTTGCATAATTCTTTTTAACAGTAGATAGAGCTGATTTTGAGAATTCTAAAACTTCTTTCCAATTATTTTTATCTATTTTTGTTGAATTGATATTGAATTTTGAAGTGTTGTGGTGTCCATTGGCTGGATGGTCTGATAAATTGAATTGGAGTTAGTGTGAGATGGTGCTAATTCTGATTTGATTTATCAGATCATCATCAAAAAATTCTGAATGCTTCTCACCATCTCTTAAAGTC
>NW_003052496.1:11606-13996 GCF_000003515.1 Uncinocarpus reesii 1704 | reverse complement strand
TTCATATTTATCAGAGTGGTCTACACATGTAAATATTTCTCTACTATATCACTTGAGTTGGATGCCTCAGTTGTTCTGTGTGTGCTACAAAGTTATGCAGTGCAGCCATTCTTGTGAGTGTTGATTGATATTTGCTCAAGTCACACTAAATTCAATTTGATTTATTGAATCATTATCAGAATAACTGTAATGCTCTCTCACCATCTCTTTAAAGTCTTTCATAGTCTATCTGAGTGATCTACAACATGTAAATAATTTCTTCTACTAATATTACTTGAGTTGGATGCCTCAGTTGTTCTATATGTTGCTATAAAGTTATGCAGTACAGTCATTCTCACAGATGTTGGTTGACATTTACTCAAGTCACACTAAATCTGATTTAATTTATTGGATCATCATCAGAACAGCTGCAATGCTCTCTCATTATCTCTTCAAAGTCTTTCATATTCTATCAGAATGATCTATAATATGTAAATAATTTCTTCTACTAATATTACTTGAGTCAGATGCTTCAGTTGTTCTATATATTGCTATAAAATTATGCAGTGCAGCCATTCTCACAGGTGTTGATTGATATATGCTCAAGTCATACTAAATTTAATTTAATTTATTGAATCATCATCAGAACAGCTGCAATGCTCTCTCATTATCTCTTCAAAGTCTTTCATATTCTATCAGAATGATCTATAATATGTAAATAATTTCTTCTACTAATATTACTTGAGTCAGATGCTTCAGTTGTTCTATATATTGCTATAAAATTATGCAGTGCAGCCATTCTCACAGGTGTTGATTGATATATGCTCAAGTCATACTAAATTTAATTTAATTTATTGAATCATCACCAGAACAGCTGCAATGCTCTCTCATCATCTCTTCAAAATCTTTTATATTCTATCAGAGTGATCTACTACATGTAAATAATTCTTCTACTAATATTGCTTGAGTTGAATGCCTCAGTTGTTCTTCTATATAGTAAAAACATGGTGTTGGACCCACTCAAAAATTGAGATACTTGCATAATTCTTTTTAACAGTAGATAGAGCTGATTTTGAGAATTCTAAAACTTCTTTCCAATTATTTTTATCCATTTTTATTGAATTGATATTGAATTTTGAAGTATTGTGGTGTCCATTGGCTGGATGGTCTGATAAATTGAATTGGAGTTAGCATGAGATGGTGCTAACCTCAATTTGATTTATTGAACCATCATCAAAAAATTCTGAATGCTCTCTCACCATCTCTTCAAAGTCTTCCATATTCTATCAGAGTGATCTACAACATGTAAATAATTTCTTCTACTAATATTGCTTGAGTTGAATGCCTCAGTTGTTCTTCTATATAGTAAAAACATGGTGTTGGACCCACTCAAAAATTGAGATATTTGCATAATTCTTTTTAACAGTAGATAGAGCTGATTTTGAGAATTCTAGAACTTCTATCCAATTCTTTTTATCTATTTTTGTTGAATTGATATTGAATTTTGAAGTGTTGTGGTGTCCATTGGCTGGATGGTCTGATAAATTGAATCAGGGTTAGTGTGAGATGGTGCTAACCCTGATTTGATTTATTGGACTATCATCAAAAAATTCTGAATGCTCCCTCACCATCTCTTCAAAGTCTTCCATATTCTATTGGAGTGGTCTACAACATGTAAATAATTCCTTCTATCAATATTGCTTGAGCTGGATGCCTCAGTTGTTCTGTGTGTTGCTACAAAGTTATGCAGTACAGCTATTCTTGTGGGTGTTGGTTGACATTTGCCCAAGTCATGCTAAACCTGATTTGATTTATTAGATCATCACCACAATGGCTGCAATGCTCCCTCACAAGTCAGTTACACTGTTCAATACTCTATTGGAGTATCTATGACATGTAAATAATTACTAGTATATTAATAGTGCAGAAATCAAATGCCTCCTAATTCCCTTACTATGAAGGGATGACTGTCTCTCTTTTGTTATTGAGTTAAGTAACACAGGGAGCATTATAGCACCTTACATAAACTATTTAAGTCTAATTGAGAAATATCTCTTGATGAGAGAAAAGACCTCTCACTATCATACATGAGGGCTCTGAGTTAGAGTTCTGGTGATGGGTCCCAATAAATCAAATCAGATTTAGCATGACTTGGGCAAATGTCAACCAACACCTGTAAGGGATGGGCTGTACTGCATAACTTTTGTAGCAACACACAGAACAACTAGAGGCATCCCAGCTCAGGCATATTGATAGAAAGGAATTATTCTACATAGTGTTAGACACTCTCCATAGTATATTGGAAGACCTTGTTAGAATTGGTGAGGGAGCAATCTGGAATTTTTCTGTTTGATGGTCCCACTAAAATCAAATCCGGGGGGTAGGGGCGCCTACTCACCACAAAACACCTG
>NW_003052496.1:2273-11506 GCF_000003515.1 Uncinocarpus reesii 1704 | reverse complement strand
GCAAATGTCAACCAACACCTGCAAGGATGGCTGTACTGCATACAACCAGCTGGTGAGAAAGTTACAAGTGTAACTGATGTTCTGACAATGGTCTGATAAATTGAATTTGAGTTAGACATGGCTTCCAGTGATGAGAACAGTCATACAACATGAAAATCTGGTGTATTATAACTAGAAGACCAGTACTATTCAACAGACTCTTGTAAATTAAGAGAGTTAGCACCAGCACAGGATTTTTTGAAGAAATATGACTCAAATGAAGTTTCTGTGTCAATACTGGAGGCTCTCTTGTGCTTCTGCTGGCTGGACAGTAAGATGGTGGCATTTTCACTCAGCTGTTGTTCAGCTGTTGAAGACACTGGCTGAGCACTAGATGGTTCTGAGACTGGAATTGTGCTATGCTGCTCAGATGAAATTGCTGTGTCAATACTGGAGGCTCTCTTGTGCTTCTGCTGGCTGGACAGTATGCCAACAGCATCTTCACTTGGCTGTTGTTCAGCTGTTGGAGACACTGGCTGAGCACTAGATGGTTTCAAGACTGGAATTGTGCTATACAGCTCAGATGAAGTTGCTGTGTCAACACTGAAGACTCTCTTGCACTTCTGCTGACTGGACAGTATGGTGGTGGCATTTTCACTCAGCTGTTGTTCAGCTGTTGGGGACACTGGCTGAGCACTAGATGGTTTTGAGATTGAAATTGTGCTCTCTGCATTTGTCTGAAGCAGATTCAGATCTGTGCAATGTTGCTGGTCAAGTTCAGCAAATGATTCTTCTGCATTTCTCAATGACTTAAGAAAAGTTAGTTGCTGAATAGCTGATCTTGCTGCATGGTAGGCTTTGTGTCTCTTTTGCTCTGGAATAAATGATGAATTTTGTCTCATGGAAGTAGATGACTGAGGATGTGTTTGAGACAATGACTTGAAGCCAGATTCAGAGCTAGAACAGTTGTGTATCTTGTTATTGAAGTCATCCTCACTCTCAGAACTCTCATTGTCAATAACAAGTTCTTCATCACTGAATATTTCAATTGGATTCTGTACACTTCCAAGAGCCTTTGCCTGATATAAGTGTTCTTCTAGTTGGAATAGATGCTGAAATTTGTAAACCATGATCATGCACACATGTGTACACCATTTCTTGACATAAAACCAGACAGCTTCACAGTCAGTACTAAGAAGAAATGCAGTATGTTGCTTCACATCAGAATCACTCCAAAGTTTGATTCCCATAATGGCACCACCAACAGGATCTAGTGCAGAAATTGAAAAGGCTGGAGGGAAATGCTGATAGTTCCAATCCTCATATATATCTGAATATTGTGGGTAAAGATGTTTCTTAGACCTGCTGAGAGTTCACAACATTTTCAGATATGAAGACAGACTTCCAAGATGAGCTGGTTGCATTGATGATTCTGAGAATGAAACCAGAGACACAGTAACATGTTGGTGTGGTTTGGTTTCAGTGGTACCATGAGAAAGGAGAGGGTGCATGACCCAAATTGATGCTGGTTTCAATGGTGTCATAATCAGTTTCAATTCATTATTGGCAGTCTTTGAAGTAAAGAAGGTAAAATCAGCATCCTCATAAATTTTATATTCATTAAAGACTGTGTTCAGATGTGTTTTGAGGTGGGTTTCAAATTTCTTTGAAAGTAAATGTGCATCTGAAACAAGAATATTACAATTTTTAACATCATCAACACTCATGATAGTAACAATTTGCAAGCTCTGAACATTCTTGACCAATGAGGAAAGCTGCATTCCTTCTGCTCCACAAATGGTAAGACTGACATTGTCAGTAGTTGCATCAATGGCAGTTACAGGCTCAGGGTAGTACAACAGATTTGTGGTGTGGTCAGCTCAGAGACACACATTAAGGAGATACAGTATTGGATCCTGAGCAAGAATCTGCTGTGTGATCAAGTACAGCATTGGGGCAATCCATGGTGAAGTCATTCCACCATGAAGATCAGCACAGTGCTGGCAGTGATAGAGATACATCTGAATCTCATGCTCAGCAAATGCTGATAACTCATCAGTTCCTGCATCCCACCAATCCAATAGACTGACAACATCAATAAATTCCTGATTTTTAAAGTCACCAGAAAAGTCTTGCTCTTCCACACCACACCAAACAGCAAGATCTCCCAGAATGTGTTCATATGGTGTTTCAGGTCTGGTTAGTTCACAGGTCTTGAATTGGTATGAAAGCAATATATTTGTTGCTTGTGGTTGTTGGGCATTTGAAGTTGTCAATCCAACATCAAGCTCACTATTCTGCTGTCTTGCATTGCACAGTGGAGTGTCAGGTGCTTGTTGTGAACAAAGCTTGAAATTCTCAGCTTGCTGATTTTGTGTTGCTGAAATCTGATTATTTTCTCTTCTTTCATTTTGAGAACTAATTTGTGTCAGCAAGTTGTTCTGGGTTGCTGGCAATGCTTCATTCTCTGACATAGAGAGTCTTGACTGAACAACACTCTCATAGATTCTAGATGCCTTTGACTCTGCATCAACAACTGGAGATTCTGCTTCAGATTCTGTGGGTTGATTCTGGGATGTGCTATTGTGTTGTGTTGGGCTGCTGTTGGACAGTAGTTGGACAGATGGTCTAGATTCATCATCTGGTGGTGGGATGCTGATTGGTTCAGGTTTTTGCAAAAGCCCATCTGCATTGAGAAAGCACTCAATTTCATGAATCTGATCAGATGTTAATGATATGTATGACTCTTTGTTGTTCTGAACTCTATACAGGTCTGAAAACACAATTTGAGGAGTTGCAGACTGTCCAATTGAAGAATGACTCAAGTGCCAGTGCACTGCATTTGCAATGTGACCCATGCCTTCACTATGACTGTATTGATCAGCAATCTGGCCAAGCACATGGTTGAACTGGTTGGTCTGACTTAAATCAAGTGCAACTTCTGCCTGTTCATCCCAATGGTTTTGAATCTTCTCATGAGCTTTTTCATATTTAAACTGATTTGACTTTGCTGTCTGAGCATGTATCTTAATTGCTAATCATGTGTACTTGTATTTCTGTGACTGTGTAAACTTAATCCAGTCTTTGTCATTCTGGAAATATTGATATGCTTCAAGGACAAACTCATCAATACTCTGTTTCAGTTGGTTTATGAGAAGACCAGTTTCAGTCTGCAAGGCCTGATACTCAGCATCAGACAGTTTTGCTCACTGCTCTCTTAGAAATGGGACTATGTCTCAAAATAATGAGAAAGATTTTCCTTCTAGCAGAATGTTGTTTACTGTTAAATCAACAGGAACAACTGCATGGGTATTCAGTGAGTTTTGGTCTAGAGATGAATCCATGGCTTTCTGTGGGAGCTATGTGAAAAAGCACAATAGACATGAAATGTTAGCAAAATATACTTGAACATTAGAATATGATATCTTACTGACATTGGACAAATAATATTGTTCACAGATGGAGAGAAGCTTGAAAGAATTATTTGAGCACAACAGCAATTTATTGAAATACAAACAATGATGGAAGATGTTTATTGATGAAACTGAAATGATACAATAAGAATTAATCTTTTGATGTATCTGTCTATCACATGATCTCAGAGCAAAGAGCACCAAGATTCAACTTCATGTGATGAAGTTAATCATGTACCTGGGTACATGAAGACTAATTCTCCCCAATCTTATGTAATTCTTGATCACTCCAATCTTTTTCTATAACTAATTTGTTTTGATCTCATCTTCTTCAACTCACACTTGATTCACCCTCTTCATTCTTTTTAATGATCTCAGTGCAGTCATGCCATCTACATGATTATCTTTACAGCTGGTTGCAGCTTAAGTCTTGGACAATGCCTGTGCAAGCTGTCTGAAAACCACATCTGCAGTGTACAGCAGGAGGCAGCAGAAATGGAGAGTGAGTGCACTTATTTAATGTGGTTCAATGCTCAGGCAGGCTGGCTGATCTTCTGATGTACAAACATAGAAATGTTGCAAAGCTGAAAGCATTTCTGGATGGTGAGATTGTCATCAGATAGAAGACATGTCTTTCCCTCACACAGAAGGTGCTCAGCTGCAGCATATGAAGCAATGTCAAGCTGCATACTGTCTGATCTGTTGATCATTCTTCTGGAGAATGAAAGACCAACATCCTGCAACCTTATAGTGCTGATTGCAGACAATGGCAAGATGAATGCATTTGAAAAAACAAGTCTCAAGATCAATTTCTAAATGTTGTAGATCTGAATCTTTGTTATCCAGTCTCTCATGCTAACTGTACATTGCATTCTAATTTATGCTCTGAAGAGTCTTCTCTGCAGCCTCCACAATTCTCACAACAGCTTCAATATCTCCCACCCTCTCACAATCATATTCTCCTTTTCATCATCCCTTTCCTCTTCTTCCCCCCCTCAATATCTTCATAACCAGCCTTTTCAGCATATTCTGCTGCCACTATGTCCAGAACAGTGGCCAGAACAGATGAGGCTTTTGCAGCTGCAATGGCTGCCATCTGACTCATTTTCAAGAAGGCTGCAAGAATCTGTTGTGCCTCAGCATGGGCTGTTGCTGTCATTGTTGCTGTCTGTATGACAGTGAACATCTTTTGGACTATCTGTTCCTCCTACTCTAACTTCTTTGTCTTTTTGACAGTTGGATTTTCAGCCTTCATGAGCTCCTCAGTGTCAGTGTTGTTGGTGGTGGTGGTGGTGGTTGTAGCAGCCTTGCTGCACTTTCTCTTCTTTGCATCTACAGTCACAAACAGTTAGCTAACATGTCTTTTCAGTCTGCAGACCTCACTTACTCAGACAAAATGAACAATGATATCCACTACTATTGTAGTAGCAATTGGTGCATGCACCTTTGAGGTGCCTGGGGACAAGAACACAGTCTGTAAACAGGCTGAAGCTCTTATCACAGTGCTTGCAGTTCAGATTTTGCATAACCCCATGAGACTGTGCCAGCACATTCTTGCAGTTCCCCATTCACTTCAGGAAGGTCTCTAAGTCCTCTCAGAGAATCAGATTGTTGACATACAGGAGGGCAAGAATGTCTGTAAAGATTTTGTAGAGCTTCTCAGACATCTTCTCAGCACCATGAACAAGATGGTTCATCAATTCAACCATTATTATGAGCTGTAAAATTGCTGATTGGTAGCTGTAGAGTCTCAGTAAGTGGTTTGATTTCCTGCATATCTACCATTCTACAAATTCCCATCTTTTCATATAAGTTCTTACAGTCTATACCACATTGCTGAATGGGTATTTCTAGTTGTTGAGTTTTGTATGTTAAATAGAATCTGCCTTTTTACTACTGGCAGTTCCTGCATTGATTGTAAAATCTCAATAGAGAGTGCAGATTTCAATATATGGAGCATCTCACTTTACAGTGCAATTCACTATACCAATTCACCCTACTGAGCACCTCATGTTAAGGTGCAATTTGATATATGAATTCACTTTATGAAGATCTCACTTTACAGTGCAATTCACTATACCAATTCACTCTACTGAGCACCTCATGTTAAGGTGCAACTCAATATACAAATTCACTTTACAGTGCAATTCACTGCACTAATTCACCCTACCAAGCACCTCATGTTAAGATGCAATTTGATATATGAATTCACTTTACAGAGATTTCACTTTACAGAGATTTCACTTTACAGTGCAATTCACTACACTAATTCACCCTACTGAGTGCCCCATGTTAAGGTGCAATTCAGTATATGAATTCACTTTATGGAGCACCTCACTTTATGGTGTGATTCACTATATAAAATCAACCATACTGAGCAGATCACAAGGGGGGGTTTAGTGCTCATCTGGAGAGTCTGAAAAGCTATATAAATCCTCTCCTTCTCTCAGCTTTTTTCTTTCTCTTTTCTTTCATCTGCCAGCTTGATCTTGAGCTGGCACACTGCAGAGTCTGATACTCTCATTATAAATGACATGAGCAGAACTTTAGGTAGGCAGCATTTCAACTCTCTTCAAACACTAAAAACAGTTACTCATTTTGCAGACTAGCAATGATGCCCATAGTCATTCTCAGACTTATTTTCTAGTCAATACTGTCAGTTCTTCTTAGATTCTACAGATCATTCAAGTTATGCTCAACAGCTTCAGAGTATGCTTCCACAAGATCTCACATCTTTTGGTCAGACAACAGCCACCACTGCTTCAGCACCAAGTCATAATGCTGCATATAACATCTCATTTCTTCTTTACAAAGTGAAAAAGAAGAAACAGCATTGGCTGTGCTAGACACTAGCAATTCCATGACATATTTGTGAGATCATGATATTGAGCAAGTAAACAACTTTCATAAGTCTGATTCAAAGTGAAAATAATCTTTGTATGAAATCCTCCTGCTTCTTCTTTTAAAGGCTTGCTCTAATTATCTTTGACTAGATCTTTGGATCCAATATCAATGGAACACAGGAATAAAAAAGAGGTGCAAGAAAAGCCAAAGAATACTCACAAAAAGAGAGGCTGATCTCAAAAAACACTTTCTACTGAAAACTGCAAGAGCTGAATCTTTGGGTGGTGCTTGCACCTTCCTGGCTCATACTACATCAAATACAGAAACCACAACTGAATTGATGTTAAACACTAAAAATCATGAACAAGAACAACCTTCCAGAATTTCTACAATCTTGAGCTCAAATTAAACTCACAGTTCTTAAACAATACATTGAGAAGATCTTAGAAAAAGATTGAATTCAACACTCAAGTCATCTGTCAGTGCTGCAATATCTTCTGTGGCAATTCACTCAGACAACAGGACTCAAATGGCTCCTCCATCTATACTTTCTCAGCTTGCAGATTATCCAGCACTGCTACATCAGAATGCACCTGCCACATCTCAGAATTCAAATCAACCAGATCTCTTCCAGAGTCCATCAACAGATGGACCACACTCCACAACTCTCTTAACTCTTCCTCAGCCACCTCAAATGGTTAATCTACCACCATCAAACTCTTCCACAACTCCACTCCCTCCTGCAGCTCTAGCCTCAGATGCTGGACCCCATTCTAGATTATTCTCTCCTCTTCCATCTGTCATGAGACTCATTTCTTTTCCACCTAAAGGCCAAAACCCATTCAGCAATGGCTCTCAACCCAACTTGTCAAAAATGGTATTATACCAAGCTCCAGCCAGGCAAGCACAAGCACCACCAAATTGGCATATTACATTCTTGTCTTTTAATTCCAACCAATCCTTAGCCAACATAGAGTTGGTTGATGAAGAATATATGAGAATACATTAATCCCACAAATGATAACTGTCCTACACTGGACCCTCCCAATGAGAAGATGAATGCAAACATATCTACAGTCATTCTCTGAACTTATATACCTCAATGAAGAATATATCAGAATACATTGATACCACAAATCATAACTCTCCTACACTAGACTCTCCCAATGGGGAGATAAATGCAAACATATCTATGGTTGTTTCCCAAACTTATATGTGAACTTATACACCTCAATAAAAGATATATTAGAATACATCAATACCACAAATTATAACCCCTCTACAATGAACCCTTTCAATAAGGGGATCAACACAAACATTGATGGAATACAGGCGCAAATGGTTTTAATGTGCATGAGAAGAGAAGAAAACACCTACTGCTGGTAATCTAATGGTTGCACTGGTTCAGGTCATAGAAACATCTTAAATACAATTCTAGGGAGCTGACCTGTTGCGGGAATGTATGCAAAAGTCAAGAGTGTGAAGTGAAGCACAACTAAATTCAATTGTGGAGTTTGAACCTTTCAGCCACTGCAGAAGTTGCATTGAATGCTCTTAGATTTGCAAAATCTCTATGCAAAGAAAGTTGTCTCAATCAATGGGCCTCCAGTCCATATTGCATTTAATGGCAATTCCTGCATTGTGGACTTTAATTTTGAATTTATAAGCAATTACAAGATGCAGGAAGGTGTTTATCCTGCTGATTTCAACTTTCATGCAGGCTGTGACTGTGTTGGTGCAAAGTGTGACTTAAGCAGGTGCCCATGCCTTTCACAGGAGGAAGACTTCTGAGAATGAATCATATCTTACAGAGTTGGTGATGCTGGTGTCATTATTTTGTGTGACAATTTCATGCAACAAAAGTCAATGATTTATGAATGCTCTCCATTGTGTAATTGTGACTGGAATTGTATGAACAAGGTTGTTGAGCAAGGAAGAACCATTCACCTTGAAATATTTCAAACCTGAAATTGAGAATTTTGTATGCACAATTGTGGAGATGGGTATACCAACATTAATGCCAACATTACATGGCCAACTATAGGACTAAGGTTGGCAGATTTCATTCAGGCTGGTCAATACATTAACTGCCATCTTGGTGAAGTGGTGACAAAAGTCAAGACTGATGGCTGTGAAAGCTGCTGCCTCAAATAATGGAGTGAGCTACTTATTTTCACTAGACTTTCTTGTGGATTGGGATGATGATGATATCTATGTTATTGATGGGAGAAAATTGGATTTCATTACAAGATTTATGAATCATTCTTGCAAGCCAAACTGCCAAATGTTTCCAGTTTTGATCAACACCCAACCTGTGGCAACAACAAGATTGTTGAGCAAGGAAGAGCTGTTTGCCTTGAAATATTTCAAATCTGAAATTGAGGATTTTGTACGCACAATCATGGAAATGGGTATACCAACATTAATGCCAACATTACATGGCCAACTATAGGACTAAGATTGGCAGATTTCATCCAGACTGGTCAATACATTGACTGCCATCTTGATGAAGTGGTGACAAAAGTCAAGGCTGATGGCTGTGAAGCTGTCACCTCAAATAATAGAGCAAGCTACTTATTTTCACTAGACTTTCTTGTGGATTGGGATGGTGATGGTATCTATGTTGTTGATGGGAGAAAATTTGGTTCTGTTACAAGGTTTATGAATCATTCTTGCAAGCCAAACTGCCAAATGTTTCCAGTTTCTCACAACCATGCTGATCAACACCCAACCTGTGGCAATGGGGTGCAATGGTTCATGCTTTTTACTTTGATGGGTGGAAGGTGATTTTCCACTTCTGCAAGATAAATGCTCCAATATGATACCATTGTCTCTTGAATGGGGAAAGATGCCATGGACTGGCAAATGCTCTGTTTGGGGGTTGACAGCATAGCAGTTTGGTCCCTAGAGAGCTGATTGTCTGAGATTCAATTGGATTGCATCTTTTTTTGTTCCTTTTGGAATTTCACTTGACCAGATTGCCATCTCCCCTTTGAG
>NW_003052496.1:0-1051 GCF_000003515.1 Uncinocarpus reesii 1704 | reverse complement strand
TCCAAGCAATCAGGATTGTTTTCAAGTCTCAAGAAGCTATCATAGAACTGATCCATTCAATAATGGTAGAGATACAGATTCTTGAAAGACTGGTTCTTGCTCAGAGAATTTCATGAAGGTCATTTTCAAAGATGTCAAGTATAAATGTGTTGCTGACAGGATTAAACTGCTGACTCCAGGTGAATCTGATGGTTCAAAATCTGAAGGGCTTGTGAATTGAGTTGAGGTTTGTTTGGAGAGGTGTCACTCTGAATCTTTGTGAATTGAATACAGGACTGAGTTCAACTGATGGCTGAAGCTCTGGATTTTGTTGATTTCTTTTGGATTGTGACTGACAAATGAAAGGATTGAGAAGATGAATGTTGGCAAACAGCTTTGACTGAAGAAGAGGAAATTGCTTCTTGCTATATTATATAAATGTGAAGATGTGTTGACATAATCTTTCAAGAATATGAGTCACATTCAACCAGAAGTTTTTCCTTCTAAAGAAATTTGAATAATTCTGCATAATGTGTGGAAGGCTAAGATGTGTCAAATTTCTTGTGCTCTTCAAAAGCAGTTTATTGACATTATTAATAATTCTGTCAAAGCAGGAATCTTAGAGTCTAGCCACAGCCCTCATTCAAATTCTTATTTTCTTGTTGAGAAAAAGAAGAAGGGGATGTGTTGTTTTGTTGATGTGGCTCAGCACTGCAATGTGGTTGTGATTTGTGATGTGTTTATTCCTCTGAATTGTGATGAATTTGCTGAAGAATTTGTGGGAATGGCAATTGTCTCACTTGTTGATTTTTTCTCTGAATATGACAATTTTTTGTTAGCTGAAGAAAGCAGAGATATGACAGCATTCAACACTCTGATTGGTTTCTACTGGCAAACTGCTTTGATTCAAGAGGCTACAAATTCACCTGCTCAAGCTCAGTGGTTAGTTAGTTAGTTAGTAGGGTTAGTTAGGGTTAGGGTTAGGGTTAGGGTTAGGGTTAGGTTAGGGTTAGTTAGGGTTAGTTAGGGTTAGGGTTAGGGTTAGGTTAGGGTTAGGGTTAGGGTTAGGGTT
>NW_003052497.1:2645964-2668705 GCF_000003515.1 Uncinocarpus reesii 1704 | reverse complement strand
CATCACCCCTTGGACTTGCTGCATTTTGCTGATGGAAATGTATGCATGTGTTCAAAGAAATGCTGCCAACTGCAAAAAGCCCTGTTGGTCCCTGGGCTGAAGAGCCTGAAGAATTTATAGTTGATACACTCACTACAAATCAAAGCTGCCAGTATAATTAAATATAAAACACCTAAAGAAATCAGTAAATTCTAGAAACATCTGAATATCATGTATAGAGCCAGGTTCTGGCCAGTTGAATGCCATTTCCAAGTGGCTACCATCCAGATGAATTTCATCATGTCCAACAATATATTCAAGGAACTTCATCTCTTTCTTATGGAATTTGCATTTCAATAACTTAGTGTATAGCTTGTGGCTATGTAGCTGCTGTAGGACTTTGGTAATGTGTTGAATATGCTCTTCTTCAGTTTGAGAGAAAATAAGTATGTTGTTGATGTATACAATAACATGGTCATCTAAGAGATTACCCATAACATTGTTGATATATGCCTGAAAGGTTGCTGGTGCATTGCAGAGACCAAATGACAAGACTGTATATTCAAAATGGCCATATTGAGTATGAAAAGCTGTCTTCCATTCATTGCTGTGATGTATCCATATATGTTGGTATGCATCATGGAGATCCAGCTTGGTTAGCCATTGTGTGCCACTCAGTCTATCAAGTAATTTGTCAATTTGGAGTAGGAGGTAATGATTTTTAATAGTTGCTGCATTTAATCTCCTGTAATCAATGCAAAGATGCAGTGATCCATTGGCTTTCTTGATGTAGAGTATAGATGCTCCTGCAGGACTAGTGGAAGGTCAAATCCATTCTTGTTGTTGTTTATCTTTGATATATTTCTGTAAGGTGTTCAATTCTTTTGTTGACATGACATAAATCTTTTTCCAAGATGGCATTTGATCTTCTTGTAGGTTAATTGAATGTTCCACACAGCTATCTGGCAGCTTGCTAGCTGCTTCCATTGAGAAGACTTCTGTGTATTGTTGATAATGTTCAGGAAGGCTGAGCATGGTGTTTTCAGATTTTTGTTTGGCTAAAAGCATGTAAACAACTTCATGTCAAGAGGTCTTTGAAAAATGATGTGGGTTTTCAATTTGGAGTTTGGCTGGTTTCTTGCTGTGATATTGCCAAGAGTCAGCAAACCAATCAATAATGAGGTTTGTCTCCACTAACCAAGGTAGGTCTAGTAACATATCATATGTTGAAAAATTCATAACTTTGAACATTTGATTAATCATCTTCTCCATTCCTTCCAAATCTTTAAGCTTGCAGGTAAGAGCAATTTCTCCATAACAAACAGCATTTGATCTGTCAGCTAATTTCAATTTTTTGCAGTGATTTTGGGGGTTCCCAGCTGCTTTGTAGCAGCTTCCTATATGCAATGCACTCAACAAAATTGCCTGAATTAATGAGAACACAGTTTAATAAGAGATATTTTTCTGATTTTATGGTAGCAACAATCAGTTTACATTCTGAACAGCATCCAGCTAGTCATTTGCTGCTATATTCCTGTGAGCTCTCTGCTGACATAGGTTTACTCTCCAGCTCCATAGGTTCTTCCTGCAATTCTTCCATTTCTCAAACTTCTTCAGGGATATAATTAACACTGGGTGGAGGATTGGTCTTCCCATGGAAAGATCACTGCTTCTTAACTGTTTGATCACTGGTCTTCCATTTGGGACAGGCATTCACCATATGATCTTGCTGGTTACAATTGAAACAATGTTCTTCTTGCTTTTGTTGTTCTTTCTGCTTGGGACAAGTATAGGGGTGGGTAAATTGCTGCTTCTTAGCTGAATGCCCTCAGGAGTGTTCATCTGTTGGCTTTCTTTTCTTATTCTTGTCACAAAATTCTCTTCTTCTCATGTTGTGAGAGTCTCAAGAGTTGATGCAGCTAGTTTCCCAATACCCAGCAGCTTTCTCATAACAAGCAGTCATAGAGAACAATTTCTGAAGAGTATCTGGCACTTCTTGTTCTTGGATTTTATATTGGATTCAGATAGGCAATTTAATTAAAGCTTGAGAGACTCACAATTGCTGATGTTGACATTCTATGGGGGTTGTCTCAAAATCATGCCAATGTTCCATAAATTCTCATTCAAAATCAGGGATGGATTGTCCTGCTCAAAAGTGTAGAGCTGTCATCCTTCTTGCTGCTGTACACCTGCAATTCTCTGGAGCTTCAATCCAGTCCAATGGTTTTGTTTTAAGACCATTGAAGGTGAATGCATTCCAATCAATATGCTCCCTTTCCAAATCCCATGAGGCTTGGAGATTGTCCCACAACCTAGCTGCTACATATTTGATCTTTTCCTTCTCAGCAGCATAGATCCTGCTTTTTGCCTTGAGATAACTCTCACATGCTTGAATAAATTCCCAGTATTTCTTCCAATTCCATCCCTTATACAAGTCTGGCTCCGGGAACTGTTTACCTTCTTGCTTATAGACAACTTGTGGCAAGGTAGCAGCTGCTTGTTCCTGTTGTGTTGATATTTGTTGAAGAAGAGTGTTAAACTGATCTGAGGCCATTGTATACATGGTTCCTGTTGCAGGAGGGTTCCTATCTTTCATGTCTCTGTGACTTGACTGTGAGATAGCTGGAGAGAACTCTGAGAATCTGACTGCAGATTCTCATCAGCTCTGAGGGGTATTCTGTTCATTCTCTTTTATAGTGGATCCAAAAGTTTGTGGCAAACCTGCTGAGATCTCACAGAGAAGATGATTAGACAGCACACTCTCTTTAGTTTCTTAAAGGAAGTGATTCAAAACTGTAATGACTAGCTTGGCCACTGCCAGGGACTAGATGTCTTCTTGTTATTGGAATGGAACTACAAGAGTACTGGTAGCTAGTGGCTAGCTAGAAGCCAGGTAGAGGTTGTTGCCATTGAATTAAGCAATATTGGTGTATAACCAAATGTGTATAATAATATATATATATATATATATATATATATATATTGTAGATTAGATCCTAGTATTCAATGAATAGTAAACAAATTGCTTGCCCCCTTTCAAGTGGGCAAGGTGGTCCCCTGCTTATATCTTCAGAGTGGCAACATCTTACTGCAATGCTGTCATAGATATTATCTGCTGGGTGGCAGCTAGGCAGCTGCCTCTTGCCAGTGGTGTTCTTACAATTAGTCCTACAGTTGGCCATGTAATATTAGCATTAATGTTGGTGTACCCATTTCCGCAACTGTGCTTACCAAATCCTCAATTTCAGGTTTGAAATATTTCAAGGTGAATAGTTCTTCCTTGCTCAACATAACTGTTCATACAATTCCAGTCACAATTATACAACAAAGAGCATTCATAGATTGTTGACTTTCATTGCATGAAATTGTCATGCAAAATAATGACACCAGTGTCACCAACTCTGTAAGATATGATTCATTCCCAGGGGTCTCCCTCCTGTGAAAGGCATGGGCGCCTGCTTAAGTTGCACTTTGCACCAACACAGTCACAGCCTGTGTGAAAATTGGAATTGATGGGATAAACATCTTCCTGCATCTTGTAATTGCTTATAAATTCAAAATTAGAGTGGTGCTTGGGACTGGGACAGGATCCCAAATCCCATGTGTGTTGATCCCAGCCCCAAATTTGGCTTGGAGTTTGATCCTGGTGGCAGCCATATTGGTCCCATATCCCATCCTGATGGGATAATGGAACTGGGATCCCATACTAATTTGATAGTAATCCTGGCTGACACCATCCCACAATAAGAATTGTGTACCAAATCCCATGCATTCCATGGTAGGGATGGGACCGGGTTGGGATCGGGATCCTGCCACTAGTATATAAGATGGGTGATGTGGGTATAGCAGTGTTAAAATTGCTGAAATATGCTAAGACCATTACCAAAATTCATTACTTTTTTATATGAATGTGGGATGGGATTGGGATCCCAATCCCATATGTGTATATCTCAGTACCAAACTGAATAGGCTGTACCATGTTCCATCCCATCCCATCCTGGCTGGTATGTCCCACAGGAGGGAAATGGGACAGGAAAACTGGAATTGGATTCAGGATCCCAGTTCCACTGACCCAGCCTATTCAAAATTAAAGTCCATAATGTGGGAATTGCCATTAAACATAATATGGACTGGAGGTCCATCAATTGAGGTGACTTTTTTTGCATAGAGATTTTGCAAATCTAAGGGTGTTTGATGTGACTTCCACAGTGGCTGAAAGATTCAAACTCTGTGATTGAATTTAGTTGCACTTCACTTCACACCCTTGACTTTTGCATACATTCCCGCAACTTTCTTGGGGGTATTATGAACCAAGAAAAAGTCATTTTTGGCTGATGTTTGAATGTTGCCAGAAGCAGGTCAGTGTTGTTGAATGAGGTTTTAATTGTCTAAATGGCTGGGGTTGTGGAAGGGGCCATGGAAGGAGTTGTGGCCAGTGGGATTCTAGAGAGGATTTAGAAATGAAAGAGCTGCCAGGGGGTGCTGTCTTTCATATCTTTGAGCTTGGGGGTGTTATGAATCAAGAAAAAATCAGAAAGACCACAGTGGTTTAGGAGTGAGGAAGCAGGGGAGTCTGTTTCATCTCACCTTCATTTTCAACTGCTGAAGCTAACACAGCTCTCTGCTTCAGAAGAGCTTAAAGAATTTCTGATGAAAACAATTCTGAGCTCTTGTGGTTTTCTTTGTGTCTTATGCTGAACTAATAACTTGTTTCAGTTAACAAGACTTTTTGGCTGATGTTTGAATGTTGCCAGAAGCAGGTCAGCATTGTTGAATGAGGTTTTAATTGTCTAAATGGCCAGGGTTGTGGAAGGGGTCATGGAAGGGGTTGTGAAAGGAGTCATGGAAGAGGTCATGGCTGGCAGAATTCTAGAAAGGATTTAGAAACAGAAGAGCTGCCAGGAGGTGCCATCTTTCATATCTTTAAGTTGTAAGCAAGCAGGCTGGTCCTAACTAGAAAATCAAACCACAGTCTGGTTGAGATTTTTATTGCAGATTTGAATGATTTGGCTTGTAGGAGCTTGTAGGAGCTTTGTGGTCAGAGGTGCCAGAGGTGTTCTGTGGCTGTATGGATGCTTAGTAAGCTAGATTGTTCATTTATTCAAGAAATTGTTCTAAATAGGCTTAGCTTCTTACATGAGTCATCCATTTAACCAATGATATTTTGCCTAAAGGGGCTTAGTGTGGCATGGGTCATTCATTTATCCTGTCCCAGCAAATTGTGGGAAGGCACTCTCTCATAATATACATGCTTCAGTAGGGGTGGTGGTGGCGTGATGGAATAGCAATAACATAGGAAAAGGAGAATAGAAATGAATGAATGGCACCATTTAATAATGGTCTCCAGTGTTATTGTCCTCTGGTACAGACAACAAGCAAAGAAGGTTGTGCAGTTCTGGTGCTGGTCTTCCAGTGGTTCTAGCCACACAATATGATTCTGCTCCATAGCACTCTCTTTCCAGTTGGAAGGTTCTCTGAATCAGATCAGAGATCCAAGCTTGGGCATGCTGTCTCCAACTGTGGATATATTGCCTGGTGGCAGTCTCATTGGGGCTGAAAAGAATGTCTAAATCCATCATTACCTGCAGGTTTGTCCACCTTTCTCATCCAACTAAGGCATTCAAAATATGTCCCATTCCATCTAAATGGATAGTGGCAGGGAACAAATATGGAATTATTGAGTATTGATTAGAATGCCCTGAAGGAGATGTTGGTCCAGGTGATAGATCTCAATGAGCATTTGCAAGTTGTGATCATGTGCTGCTTTCTAGCACTTTCAAACTATCATGGTTGTCTTGAATTGCTACATACCAAGGCAACATGGTATGTTGTTGTTGTTTACATGGGCTGTGGGCATCATGTGGCAGGAGGAGAGAGGTAATGCAAACATCACTGGCATTGCATATGACATCCATTCATCTTGTTTTGAACTGTTTGGCATCAGCCTCAGTGAACATGGTGGGTTTGATTCAGTGTATGTACCCATTGGTACCCAATCCACATTGTTCAACTAGTTTCCACCATTCTTCAAGATGATGGTGCATGCTGGGTGGTATTTGCATACAATCACCTTGAACTTCATTCATTAACATCAGAGATTCTTGGATCATATTCACCCCTCTTCCATTTTTAATCACATCCAGAATGTTGACATCAATATGTCTAAAGAAGGTTTTATCCCCCAGTTTGGCATATTTCACATAGTATGGGTAAGAAATCATGCGCCAAGCATGATCCAGTCACAAAAGAACATATCAGAGATAGTAGACAGGGTTTTGTTGCATTAGCTGCTGATCAATGCTATGATACATTACCCTCAACCATCCATAGTTATCTTGTCCTCCCATAAGCCTTTGATGGTGGAGATACATGTTGAATTCCTCAGACACTATTTGCATGATGCTTGAGCTGTCAGGGCTTGCTTCCTTCCACCATGCCATAAGATCAGAAAGGGTGACTGAACCATCATTGTGTCATGCTGATGCAATATTCTCACCAAAAATGCCAGTAATTCATGCATATTTTCTGTAGTCAAAGCCAGTCATTCTAGCAACTTGCAGAATCTTCTCTGAATGCTTGTACTTGTATATCCTCAACATATCTTCAGGATGGGGAGGTTGGTTTGTCAGTCAGAATCAATTGTATGTGGCTTCCACTGTTTTGACAGCGCCTAAGTCATTCTGATGCTCATATAGATGGCATAATCTTTGAATAAGGCCTGTTAAATTGAGTAATCTTGTCTGCAATCCTAATTTTGAGGCCAGAAGTTTCAAATGGTCATAACATAAGGATGGGCAGCCACTGCTGAATGCATCTCCAACTGCTTTCAAAATGTGCATAACCTCAACAGCATTCCAATGTTTTGTATCTCTTATTTTTGTGAGAAGAGATTTTTCAAATCCATTGCATTTGCATCAACTCTGTTTGGCCAGTTGTGTTTTCTCAGCTTCTGCTGGAATGTCTTCATCAGACTCAGGAGGTAGAACTGACTCAATGTCTTCATTGTCATCTTCTTGCTGGTGTGCAATGGCAGCAATTCTTTGAGACTGTCTAGTGATGCTTGCAGCTGGCCTACTGGAGGAACTTCCAGACATTGTTCATTGACATATGGGCATATTGCTATGCTGTGAGGGGATACTAACATTCTGACTGTGTGTTCCACCAGTTCCACTCATGATAATGGATCATGGACTTGTCATTTGTGGGCTTTCAACAGGACTGCCTATCTGGCTATGTGATGCTTGTGGTGAATGAGGACTATTCAATGTTTGGTTAATAGATCTCATTGACATACTTGAATGGAATAGAATAAGTTGCTGTAGGATCCCTTGCAGTCCTGCTTCCAGTCTGTTTCTTCTAATATCTTGTTGACTAGATATGTTGTAGAAATCATTATTGACATTGTCATGTGCAAAATTAACATCTTCTGGTAGAACTGCATGTGTTCTTTGATGTCCAGCCCCTTCAGTGGTAATGTGTTGATACATGCTGACATTGATCTGGTGAACAAATGTGTTCCAGTCATTGTAACAATTTAGTGTCTGTCTAGTTCATTGAGCCATCCACAATGTGTCAACATGCTTCCAAAGAGCATCAATTCAATCATTTCCCCATTTGTTCACAAGCCTGTTCTTGATACTTGCAATGTCTCTTTGCTTTTTCTGCACTTGTTGAGCAACTTTCCAAGACACATTGAAGTCACTTTCAAATTAATGTTGGTCTACATGTGTTCAAGCTTGCAATCAGTTGATGTAGCCATAGAAGTTGATGACTATATCTTCCAGTAGATTGTGGGTGGACATAGGCTCTTCCATAAGTTGGCTTTGTAGGAAATAATGTTCTTGCAACAGGCAAAACTCAATATATTGAATAGCTTCTTGAATATTTGGAAAACACATACTCCCAATGGTAACAGTGGCATTTCCAGGAGTTGCCATATGGCTTGCTTGAGGTGTGATGGTCAACTGAGGGGGGGGGCTAGCACAACTGCTTGGGTCCATTTTGATACAGCATGGGTGTTTTGAAAATAATAAGGAAAAGGTATACAGAGAGGGTATACAGAGAGGTGTAAAGGTGGTGTTTTCTCAAATCTCAAATGTAGAAGAATCATGAGTTGGAACAGGAAGGAAAAAAAAGAATGGCAAAAGGCATCAATATGCTTTTATAATATAGGAAATTCTTTTAACAAAAGAAATGAGGCAGGCAAATGCCATCAACTTCACTTGAATACTTCATCTGTCACACCAATCACCATACATAATGGGGGTCATTGTAAAGGGAATGTGCTGCAAACAAAGACCTCACAAACAAGAATTCTTACAAATTATCACAGCAAATCTTTGTCCTTCAGGAATTCCACTGCTTGACAAACTTGACAAAGAGTCACCATCATTCTGCTCATCTTCAGCATTTGTATCAGAAGAGGAAGAAGGGGAAGAGATGGGTGAATTATTTGAAGACATGATAACATCACCATCATTCTCCTCAGAGCTATCCTCTCTGACATGGGAAGATGACTCATTCTGTAAGTTCACAGCTACATTGCTCATGCTTTTTGTTCTCACTCTACTATTCTTTTCCTCACTCTCATTAACACAAGCTTTGATGGCTAACACCTCTTCTCTTGTATAGCACTTCTTAAATCAATTCTCTGCAAAAGAATCTTTGAATTCAGTGCTGTTCAATTCTTCAAGCTGATAGAGCTCTTTATCATGATGTGCAATCTTAACACAATACAGACCAAGTCATCAAAATTGAAGAGTCTTGCTTCTTGACATATCTCATTCATTCTTTGTATTATGCACAAGCACAATATCACCAACTTTCAAAGGTTTTGACTGAATCTGTTTATTGTCATCAAAACATTCTTCATTGACCAACTGCATTCATTTCCTGTGCAGAACTGCCTCCTCAATATCCCCATCATGTTGTTCAATTTGCCTTGCATGCAATGTGAGCAAGTTCTCAGTCATTTGAACAGTTCTCCAGGGAAGGGTCTGTCAGGTAGGAACTTTGAGTTCAATGGACAAAATGGCTTTCTGACTCATCATCATCTGATAGAGTGTCATTCTGGTAGTACTTTTAACAGTCATTCAATCAGCCATAAGAATTGCAGGTAGGTGTTTGAGTTAATTCTTTTCAGTTCCATGGGTGGCCTTAGCAAGCTCATCTCCAATGGTTTTATGGCCTGCTTCAATTTGACCATTTGTCTTAGTATTATATGCTGAAATAATAATCTGATCAATATGATATTTCTTAGCCAGTATTTCTATGACTTTCTTATTCTCCAGGTTTCACTGTCCATAACAAATTTCTTAGGCATTCCCCATCAGCAGGTGACATCCTCATATAAAAATTGAGTCACAGCTTCCACAGTCACTTTCTTCAATGCACAAGCTTCAATTCAATTCAACAGATCATTCTGAGCAACAACCAAATAATTTTGTCCATGGCAAGAGAGCATATGCTTGATATTGACACCAATGTGTTTCCAAACAGTAGGGGTCCAAGTGGGGTGCAATTTCTCATTAATTCATTGAGATGCTCAAAGTTGACAACCATTGCAAGATTTGACATATGCTGACATGTCTCTATAAATACCAGGTCATCAGCACTGAGCTGCAACAGCAGAATATGTTCCTTCATGTCCTTTATGGCCCAGTTCATGATGCATGTCATGCATTATCTTCTCTCAAATTTCCTTACCATCAACAATGTGTTGAAGGGGAACACTGAATCCAGCACATCAAAATAGCAGATCATCTTCAACAACAAACTTGGTTGCTTTCTGCTGGAAATGGTAACAATCCTTGAAGGCCATGTCCTTAGGTTTTGTCAAGGTTGTTAGGTAGAATGCTATTTGCTCCAATTCTTCCAAATATGTTGAATCCAGAATTCTTGGTGTTTCAGCAACATCATGAACCATTGCTGTGTGGCACTTAGAGAATAAATCCTCCTTGTCAGGGCCCTCCCATTCAGGAAGTTCATCACCAGCTAGATCTCATCATGACAATTCATCAGCAATAGACATGTCTTCTTTCTGGGAATGTGCTTGATGGTGAATAACCAAATTCAGGCAATTCATTGGTTCACCATGGCTCCAGGAACATCTGTAGTGGTACAATTCAATTGAGCAACCAAGGTCTTTGCATCCACTTCAAGTGTGAAATGTATTCCATAGACCCAACATCAAAACTTCTTAAGGGTTTTTAAAACAACTCTGCACTCACATTTACCAGCATCATATTTCTTCTCAGGATCGCCCCAAACACCAGATTCATATTGAGCAGGGTGTTGAGCTCCACATTGGATTTGCATGAGGCACCTGCTGTAGTCTATAAGACTAGTGTCAATGGCTATAATAATAATCAAAGGTGATTTCTTGTGATTAATTGGCAGAACTGAGAGATGGGATGCAAGCTTGGCCTTTAAAGTATTGAACATCTCTTTGTGTTTGTAGGATTCAATCCCAAGTCACATTTCTTTGAAGAAGACCATACAACAGCTCTGCAATCCATCTGTATCTCTCAATAAGAATCTGAAAATATTCAGCCAATTCTAGAAATTCATGAAGTTCAGCAGTCCCTGTAGAAGTTGGCCAACTTACAGTTTTCTCAATCTTCTCTGCATCTGAACTGCTTTCATTGTATGAACACACCCAACCTACCACACCTGTGTCTTTTATACACTGTTGTGACTTGCCTCCAGTGACCCTGGCATCAGCAACCTCAACTCAATACAGCACATGGTCAAGATTGATGATGTGCCCCAACACAAATCTTTGAACTCTGGGAATTATCCCCTCACCACCATATGTTGATCTCAGACCTTTAACTTCTATATCATTGGTGTAAGCACAACCTCAGGAAGGAATGATGCCACTGTTCAATATGGCTGCAATCCCACACTGAGCTTGAGCGGGTGAATTCATAGCCCCTTGAACCAAAGCAGTTTGCTGGTAGGAACTGATTGGGGTGTTGAATGCTGTCATATTCCTGCTTTCTTCAGCCAACAAAGAATTGTCATATCTGGAGAAAAGATCAACAAGTGAGGCAATTGCCATTCCTGCAAATTCTTCAGCAAATTCATCACAATTCAGAGGAATAAACACATCATGAATCACAATCACATTGCAGTGCTGAGCTGCATCAACAAAACAACACATCCCCTTCTTCTTTTTCTCAATGAGGAAATAAGGATTTGAATGGGGGCCATGGCTAGGCTCTAAGGTTCCTGCTTTGACAGAATCATTAATAATGTCAATAAACTGCTTTTGAAGGGCATGAGGGATTTGACACATCTTAGTCTTCCATGCATTATGCAGAACCATTCAAATTTCTTTAGAAGGAAAAATCTCTGGTTGAACACAACTCATATTCTTGAAAGACCATGCCAACACATCTTTGTGTTTATATAGCATAGCAAGAAGCAATTCTCTCCCCTTCAGCCAAAGCTGTTTGCCAACATCCATCTTCTCAATTCTTTCATTTGTCAGTCATGATCCAAAAGAAATCAACAAAATCCAGAGCTTCAGCCATCAGTTGAACTCAGTCCTGTATTCAATTCACAAAGATTCAGGGTGATGCCTCTCCAAACAAACCTCAACCCAATTTGCAAGCTCTTTGGGCTTTGAACCATCAGATTCATCTGGAGTCAGCAGTTTAACTCTGTCAGCAACACATTTATACTTGATGCCTTTGAAAATGGCCTTCATGAAACCCTCTGAGCAAGGATCAGTCTTTTGAGAATCTGTATTCCAATCATTATTGAACAGGTCAGTCCTATGGGACCTTCTTGAGACTTGAAAAGAATCTGATTGCTTGGAAATGGCACCATAAACATTCTTTGATACATGGCTGAGATGGCTTTTGCTGTGAGTTCCTGCTGTCAAGAATGGAAAAAACCTTCAGATAAACTCAACACCATCAACTTTCTCATGTTTCAATTGGTCAGGGTGGGTTCAGCTGACCATCTTGATGGTTTATCCCCTTTGGGTTAGTGCATAGTCAGGTTCTTCCAACAATTTTTCCAATGATTCTTTCAAAAATTCTGCAAATTCATTCAATTTCAAGTCTTTGAAGCCTTCAACATCTTCACCATAGTCCTCCTTCCAGGCATGGGAAACAGATTCTACCACTGAATCTCTGTCACAATCAAATTCATCAAATTCCTCCTCTTTCTCATAATCATTATAATCACTGTCAACTGAATCAAACATCATCTGTGCTGCCTTCATCTTCACCTCCACATCCCCACAGCAGCTTTCAGGAAAATCCTCCTGTCCTGCAAACATTCTCCTGGTTGAATGCCCGCCTACTCATTTAAACTCCTCTTGTTGTCACTGTCATAACCATTTTTTTTGCTTTCTGGAAAAATATCAAATTCAAATCTCACTGTTGAATTCAATGGCTTGAATTCTTGAAACCAAAGCCACTGAGTTTGATTCTTGTTGTACATGGAGCAAACCATTCATCTGTCAGATAAAGTGTCACATCCCCACCCTGCCATATATTGTCAAGATTGACTGAGGGCAATCTCATCATCTCCACCATTGATAATGAGAAAAGGGGCACACCAAATAAGACCTCAAAATTCTTTAGCCAAATCCTTTCAGCCAATCAAATGGAATAGCAAGAGAAAAAGCAATCAAAACTCATCCTGCAGGATTTGCTGTAGAATCTCTTGCTTTGCCATAGCAATCCATCACAAATACCACGCCCACCGCACCACCAGAATATGTCTCAGCTTGGTCACCAAAATGAAGCAGGCAAATCTTGGGAAGGCACCCTCCCATAATATATGTGCCTCAGTAAGGGTGGCAGTGGCGTGATAGAATGGTGATCAATCATATATGCCCGTCAACAACAAACCCAACAGGAAAACAATACCATAGGGAATTGGGAAGATGAAGATAGGGTGCTCTCAATCTTGTACAGTGGTGGAATCTCATTGTGCCAGTCATATGGCAATAATGTATGAACAACCAACACCTCCATACTGGAAGGTTGGAATAGTAGGAACAACCAAATAGAAGAAATAGTGAATTGTATAATCTATCTAGTAAGTAGAAACATGAATGAAAGATAAGATAGTACAGTAGCATGCTTCCTTGAAGGGGAGATGGCAATCTGGTTGAGTGAAATTCCAAACAGAACAAAAAAAGGTGCAATCCAATTGAATCTCAGACAATCAGCTCTCTAGGAACCAATCTGCTATGCTGTCAACCCCCAAACAGAGCATTTGCCAGTCCATGGCATCTTTCCCCATTCAAGAGACAACAGTATCATATTGGAGCATTTATCTTGCAGAAGTGGAAAATCACCTTCCACCCATCAAAGTAAAAAGTGTGGACTGTTGTGCTCTGTTACCACAGGTTGGGTGTTGATCAGCATGGTTGTGAGAAACTGGAAACATTTGGCAGTTTGGCTTGCAAGAATGATTCATAAACCTTGTAACAGAATCAAATTTTCTTCCATCAACAACATAGATACCATTGCCATCCCAATCCACAAGAAAGTCTAGTGAAAATAAGTAGCTCACTCTATTATTTGAGGTGGCAGCTTCACAGCTGTCAGCCTCAACTTTTGTCACTGCTTCACCAAGGTGGCAGTCAATGTATTGACCAGCCTGGATGAAATCTGCCGACCTTAGTCCTATAGTTGGCCATGTAATGTTGGCATTAATGTTGATATATCCATTTCTGCAATTGTGTGTACAAAATCCTCAATTTCAGGTTTGAAATATTTCAAGGTGAATGGCTCTTCCTTGCTCAACAATCTTGTTGTTGCCACAGGTTGGGCATTGATCAAAACTGGAAACATTTGACAGTTTGGCTTGCAAGAATGATTCATAAATCTTGTAATGGAACCAAATTTTCTCCCATCAACAACATAGATATCATCATCATCTCAATCCACAAGAAAGTCTAGTGAAAATAAGTAGCTCACTCCATTATTTGAAGTGGCAGCTTCACAGCTGTCAGCCTTGACTTTTGTCACTGCTTCACCAAGATGGCAGTCAATGTATTGACCAGCCTGAATGAAATCCACCAATCTTAGTTCTATAGTTGGCCATGTAATGTTGGCATTAATGTTGGTATACCCATCTCCATGATTGTGCATATGAAATCCTCAATTTCAGATTTGAAATATTTCAAGGTGAACAGTTCTTCCTTGCTCAACAATCTTGTTCATACAATTCCAGCCACAATTACACAATGGAGAGCATTCATAGATTGTTGACTTTTGTTGCATGAAATTGTCACACAAAATAATGACACCAGCATTGCCAACTCTGTAAGATATGATTCATTTCCAGAAGTCTTCCTCCTGTGAAAGGCATGGGCACCTGCTTAAGTTGCACTTTGCATCAACACAGTCACAGCCTGTGTGGAAGTTGGAATCAGTGGGATAAACACCTTCCTGCATCTTGTAATTGCTTATAAATTCAAAATTAAAGTCCACAATGTGGGAATTGTCATTAAATGCAATATGGACTGGAGGTCCATTGATTGAGGCAACTTTCTTTGCATAGAGATTTTGCAAATCTAAGAGCATTCAATGTGACTTCCACAGTGGCTGAAAGGTTCAAACTCTGCAATTGAATTTAGTTGTGCTTCACTTCACACCCTTGACTTTTGCATACATTCCCGCAACAGGTCAGCTCTCTAGAATCATATTTAAGATGTTTCTATGGCCTGAACCAGTGCAACCACTAGATTACCAGCAGTAGGTGTTTTCTTCTCTTCTCATGCACATTAAAACCATTTGCGCCTGTATTCTGTCAATGTTTGTGTTGATCCCCTTATTGGAAGGGTTCATTGTAGAGGAGTTATAATTTGTGGTATTGATGTATTCTAATATATCTTTTATCAGGGTGTATAAGTTTGTGTATAAGTTTGGGAAACAACTGTAGATATGTTTGCATTTATCTCCCCATTGGGAGAGTCTAGTGTAGGAGGGTTATGATTTGTGATATTAATGTATTCTGATATATCCTTCATTGAGGTGTATAAGTTTGGAGAATGACCATAGATATGTTTGTGTTCATCTTCTCATTGGGAGGATCCAGTGTAGGATGGTTATCATTTGTGGGATTAATGTATTCTCATATATCCTTCATCAACCAACTCTATGTTGGCTAAGGATTGGTTGGAATTAAAAGACAAGAATGTAATATGCCAATTTGGTGGTGCTTGTGCTTGCCTGGCTGGAGCTTGATATAATACCATTTTTGACAAGTTGAATTGAGGGCCATTACTGAATGGGTTTTAGCCTTTAGGTGGAAAAGAAATGAGTCTTGTGATGGGTGGAAGAGAAGAAAATAATCTAGAATGGGGTCCAGCATCTGGGGCTAGAGCTGCAGGAGAGAGTGGAGTTGTGGAAGAGTTTGGCAGTGGTAGATTAACCATTTGAGGTGGCTGAGGGAGAGTTAAGAGAGTTGTAGAGTGTGATCCACCTGTTGATGGACTCTGGAAGAGGTCCAGTTGGTTTGGATTCTGAGATGTGGCAGGTGCATTCTGGTGTAGCAGTGCTGAATAACCTGCAAGCTGGGGAAGTATAGATGGAGGAGCTATTTGAGTCCTGTTGTCTGAGTGAATTGCTGTGGGAGATATTGCAGCACTGACAGGTGACTTGAGTGTTGAATTCAATCTTTTTCTAAGATCTTCTCAATGTATTGTTTAAGAACTGTGAGTTTGATTTAAGCTCAAGATTGTAGAAATTCTGGAAGGTTGTTCTTGTCCATGATTTTTAATGTTTAACACCAATTCAGTTGCAGTTTCTGTATTTGATGTAGTATGAGCCAGGAAGGTGCAAGCACCACCCAAAGGTTCAGCTCTTGCAGTTTTCAGTAGAAAGTGTTTTTTGAGATCAGCCTCTCTTTTTGTGAGTATTCTTTGGCTTTTCTTGCGCCTCTTTTTTATTCCTGTGTTCCATTGATATTGGATCCAAAGACCTAGTCAAAGATAATTAGAGCAAGTCTTTAAAAGAAGAAGCAGGAGGATTTCATACAAAGATTGTTTTCACTTTGAATCAGACTTATGAAAGTTGTTTACTTGCTCAATATTATGATCTTGTGAATATGTCATGGGATTGCTAGTGTCTAGCACAGCTGATGCTGTTTCTTCTTTTCCACTTTGTAAAGAAGAAACAAGGTGTTATGCACAGCATTATGGCTTGGTGCTGAAGCAGTGGTGGCTGTTGTCTGACCAGAAGATGTGAGATCTTGTGGAAGCATACTCTGAAGTCATTGAGCATAACTTGAATGATCTGTAGAATCTAAGAAGGACTGACAGTGTTGACTAGAAAATAAGTCTGAGAATGGCTATGGGTGTCATTGCTAGTCTGCAAGATGAGTAACTGTTTTCAGTGTTTGAAGGGAGTTGGAACACTGCCTATCTAGAGTTCTGCTCATGCTATTCATAGTGAGAGTATTGGGCTCTGCAGTGTGCCAGCTCAAGATCAAGCTGGCAGATGGAAGGAAAGAGAAAGGGAAAAGCTGGGGGGAGAGGAGGATTTATATAGCTTTTCAGACTCCCCAGGTGAGCACTAAACCCCCCCTTGTGATCTGCTCAGTATGGTTGATTTTATATAGTGAATCACACCATAAAGTGAGGTGCTCTGTAAAGTGAATTCATATACTGAATTGCACCTTAACATGGGGCGCTTGGTAGGGTGAATTAGTGTAGTGAATTGCACTGTAAAGTGAAATCTCCATAAAGTGAAATCTCCATAAAGTGAATTCATATATCAAATTGCACCTTAACATGAGGTGCTTGGTAGGGTGAATTAGTGCAGTGAATTGCACTGTAAAGTGAATTTGTATATTGAGTTGCACCTTAACATGAGGTGCTTGGTAGGGTGAATTGGTATAGTGAATTGTGCTGTAAAGTGAGATCTCTGTAAAGTGAATTTGTATATTGAATTGCACCTTAACATGAGGTGCTCAGTAGGGTGAATTGGTATAGTGAATTGCACTGTAAAGTGAGATGCTCCATATATTGAAATCTGCACTCTCTATTGAGATTTTACAATCAATGCAGGAACTGCCAGTAGTAAAAAGGCAGATTCTATTTAACATACAAAGCTCAACAACTAGAAATACCCATTCAGCAATGTGGTATAGACTGTAAGAACTTATATGAAAAGGTGGGAATTTGTAGAATGGTAGATATGCAGAAAATCAAACCACTTACTGAGACCCTACAGCTATCAATCAGCAATTTTACAGCCCATAATAATGATTGAATTAATGAACCATCTTGTTTATGATGCTGAGAAGATGCCTGAGAAGCCCTACAAGACCTTTACAGACATTCTTGCCCTCCTGTATGTCAACAATCTGGTTCTTCAAGAGGACTTAGAGGTCTCCCTGGAGCAAATGGGGAACTGTGAGAATGTGCTGGTGCAGTCTCATGGGGTTATGCAAAACCTGAGCTGCAAGCACTGTGATGAGGGCTTCAGTCTGTTTACAGACTGTGTTCTTGTCCCCAGACACCTCAAAGGTGCATGCACCAATTGCTACTACAATAGTAGTGGATATTGTTGTTTGTTTTGTCCAGGTAAGTGAGGCCTGCAGACTGAAAAGACATGTTAGCTAACTGTTTGTGACTGTAGATGCAAAGAAGAGAAAGTGCAGCAAGGCTGCTACAACCACCACCACCACCACCAACAACACTGACATCAAGAAGCCCATGGAGGCTGAAAATTCAACTGTCAAAAAGACAAAGAGATTAGAGCAGAAGAAATGAGTGGCCCAAAAGATGTTCACTGTCATACAGGCAGCAACAATGACAGCAACAGCTCATGCTGAGATGCAACAGATCCTTGCAGCCTTCTTGAAAATAAGTCAGACAGCAGTCATTGCAGCTGCAAAAGCCTCATCTGTTCTGGCCACTGTCCTGGACATAGTGGCAGTGGAATATGCTGAAAAGACCAGTTATGAAGGTATTGAGGGGGGGAAGAAGAGGAAAGAGACAGCAGGAAGGAGAATATGATTGTGAGAGGATGGGAGATATTGAAGCTGTTGTGAGAATTGCAGAGGCTGCAGAGGAGGCTCTTCAGAGCATAGATTAGAATGCAATGTATAGTTAGCATGAGAGACTGGATAATAAAGATTCAGATCTACAACATCTAGAGATTGATCTTGAGACTTGTTTTTCCAAATGCATTCATCTTGCCATTGTCCACAATCAGCACCATGAGATTGCAGAGTGTTGGTCTTTCATTCTTCAGAAGAATGATCAACAGATCAGGCAGTATGCAGCTTGACATTGCTTTATATGCTGCAGCTGAGCATCTTCTGTGTGAGGGAAAGACATGTCTTCTGCCTGGTGACAATCTCACCATCTGGAAATGCTTTCAGCTTTGCAACATTTCTATATTTGTACACTAGAAGGTCAGCCAGCCTGCCTGAGTATTGAACCACATCAAATGAGTGCACTCACCCTCCATTTCTGCTGCCTCCTGCTGTACACTGCAGATGTGATTTTCAGACAGCTTGTGCGGGCATTGTCCAAGGCTTAAGCTGCAACCAGCTGTAAAGATAATCATGTAGATGGCATGACTGCACTGAGATCATTAAAAAGAATGGAGAGGGTGAATCAAGTGTGAGTTGAAGAAGATGAGACCAAAACAAATTAGTTATAGGAAAAGGTTGGAGTGATCAAGAATTACATAAGATTGGGGAGAATTAGCCTTCATGTACCTGAATACATGATTAACTTCATCATGTGAAGTTGGATCTTGATGCCCTTTGCTCTGAGATCATGTGATAGACAGATACATCAAAAGATTAATTCTTATTGTGTCATTTCAGTTTCATCAATAAACATCTTCCATTATTGTTTGTATTTCAATAAATTGCTGTTGTGCTCAAATAATTCTTTCAAGCTTCTCTCCATCTGTGAACAATATTATTTGTCCAATGTCAGTAAGGTATTATATTCTAATGTTCAAGTATATTTTGCTAACATTTCATGTCTATTGTGCTTTTTTGCATAGCTCCCACAGAAAGTCATGAATTCATCTCTAGACCAAAACTCACTGGATACCCATGCAGTTGTCCCTGTTGATTTAACAGTAAACAACATTCTGCTAGGAGGAAAATCTTTCCCATTATTTCAAGACATAGTCCCATTCCTAAGGGAGCAGTGAGTGAAACTGTCTGATGCTGAGTATCAGATCTTGCAGACTGAAACTGGTCTTCTCATGAACCAACTGGAACAGAGTATTGATGAGTTTGTTCTTGAAGCATATCAATATTTCCAGGATGATAAAGACTGGATTAAGTTTACACAGTCACAGGAATACAAGTACACATGGTCAGCAATTGAGATATGTGCTCAGACAGCAAAGTCAAATTGGTTTAAATACAAAAAAGCCTGTGAGAAGATTCAAAACTGTTGGGGTGAACAGGCAGAAGTTGCACTTGGTTTAAGTCAGACCAACCAGTTCAACCATGTGCTTGGTCAGATTGCTGATCAATACAGTTATAGTGAAGACATGGGTTGCATTGCAAATGCAGTGCACTGGCACTTGAGTCATTCTTCAATTGGGCAGTCTGCAACTCCTCAAATTGTGTTTTCAGATCTGTGTAGAGTTTGAGACAACAAAGAGCCATACATACCATTGACATCTGATCAGATTCATGAAATTGAGTGCTTTCTCAATGCAGATGGGCTTTTGCAAAAACTTGAACCAATCAGCATCCCACCATCAGATGATGGATCTAGACCATCTGTTCAACTACTGTCCAACAGCAGCCCAACACAACACAATAGTGCATTCCAGAATCAACCCACAGAATCTGAAGCAGAATCTCCAGTTGTTGGTGCAGAGTCAAAGACATCTAGAATCTATGAGAGTGTTGTTCAGTCAAGACTCTCTATGTCAGAGAATGAAGCATTGCCAGCAACCCAGAACAACTTGCTGACACAAGTTAGTTCTCAAAATGAAAGAAGAGGAAATAATCAGATTTCAGCAACACAAAATCAGCAAGCTGAGAATCCCAAGCTTTGTTCACAACAAGCATCTGACACTCCACTGTGTGATGTGAGACAGCAGAATAGTGAGCTTGATGTTGGATTGGCAACTTCAAATGCCTGACAACCACAAGCAACAAATATATTGCTTTCATACCAATTCAAGGCCTGTGAACTAACCAGACCTGAAACACCATATGAACACATTCTGGGAGATCTTGCTGTTCAGTGTGGTGTGAAAGAGCAAGACTTTTCTGGTGACTTTAAAAACCAGGGATTTATTGATGTTGTCAGTCTATTGGATTGGTGGGACGCAGGAACTGATGGGTTATCAGCATTTGCTGAATGTGAGATTCAGATGTATCTCCATCACTGCCAGCACCATGCTGATCTTCATGGTGGAATGACTTCACCATGGATTGCTCCAATGCTGTACTCAATCACACAGCAGATTCTTGCTCAGGATCCAATACTGTATCTCCTTAATATGTGTCTCCAAGCTGACCACACCACAAATCTGTTGTACTACCCTGAGCCTGTAACTGCCATTGATGCAACTACTGACAATGTCAGTCTTACCATTTGTGGAGCAGAAGGAATGCAGCTTTCTTCATTGGTTGAGAATGTTCAGAGCTTGTGAATTGTTACTATCATGGGTGTTGATGATGTTGAAAATTGTGATATTCTTGTTCCAGGTGCACATTTACTTTCAAAGAAATTTGAAACCCACCTCAAAACACATCTGGGCACAGTTTTTGATGAATACAAAATTTATGAGAACACTGATTTTATCTTCTTTACTTCAAAAACTGCCAATAATAAATTGAAACTGATCATGACACCATTGAAATCAGCATCAATTCAGGTCATGCACTCTCTCCTTCCTCATGATACCACTGAAACCAAACCATGTCAATGTGTTACTGTGTCTCTGGTTTCATTCTCAGAATCATCAATGCAACCAGCTCATCTTGAAAGTCTGTCTTCATATCTGAAAATGTTGTGAACTCTCAGCAGACCTAAGAAACATCTTTACCCACAACATTCAGATATATATGAGAATTGGAACTATCAGCATTTTCCTTCAGCCTTTTCAATTCCTGCACTAGATCCTGTTGGTGGTGCCATTATGGGAATCAAACTTTGGAGTGATCCTGATGTGAAGCAACATACTGCATTTCTTCTCAATACTGACCATGAAGCTGTCTGGTCCTATGTCAAGAAATGGCATACACATGTGTGCATGATCATGGTCTGCGAATTTCAGCATCTATTCCAACTAGAAGAACACTTATATCAGGCAAAGGCTCTTGGAAGTGTATGGAATCCAATTGAAATATTCAGTGATGAAGAACTTGTTATTGGTAATGAGAGTTCTGAGAGTGAGGATAGCTTCAATAATAAGATACACAACTGTTCTAGCTCTGAACCTGACTTCAAGTCATTGTCTCAAACACATCCTCAGTCATCTACTTCCATGAGGCAAAATTCATCATTTATTCCAGAGCAAAAGAGATGCAAAGTCTATCATGCAGCAAGATCAGCTATTTGGTGACTAACTTTCCTTAAGCCATTGAGAAATGCAGAAGAATCATTTGCTGAACTTGACCAGCAACATTGCACAGATCTGAATCTGCTTCAGGCAAATGCAGAGAGCATAATTTCAATCTCAGAATCATCTAGTGCTCAGTCAGTGTCCCTGACAGCTGAACAACAGCTGAGTGAAAATGCCACCACCATACTGTCCAGCCAGCAGAAGCACAAGAGAGCCTCCAGTGTTGACACAGCAACTTCATCTGAGCTGTATAGCACAATTCCAGTCTCAGAACCATCTAGTGCTCAGCCAGTGTCTCCAACAGCTGAACAACAGCTGAGTGAAGATGCTGTTGGCATACTGTCCAGCTAGCAGAAGCACAAGAGAGTCTCCAGTATTGACACAGCAATTTAATCTGAGCAGTATAGCATGATTTCAGTCTCAGAACCACCTAGTGCTCAGCCAGTGTCTCTGACAGCTGAACAACAGCTGAGTGAAAATGCCACCACCTTACTGTCCAGCCAGCAGAAGTGCAAGAGAGCCTCCAGTGTTGACACAGGAACTTCATTTGAGCCATATTTCTCCAAAAAATCCTGTGCTGGTGCTAACCCTCTTAATTTACAAGAGTCTGTTGAATAGTACTGGTCTTCTAGTTATAATACACCAGATTTTCATGTTGTATGACTATTCTCATCACTGGAAGCCATGTCTAACCCAAATTCAATTTATCAGACCATTGTCAGAACATCAGTTACACTTGTAACTTTCTCACCAGCTGGTTGTATGCAGTACAGCTGTCCTCACAGGTGTTGATTGACATTTGCCCAAGTCATGCTAACTCCAATTCAATTTATTGAACCATCACCAGAATGGCTGCAATGCTCCCTCACCATCTTTTTAAAGTCTTCCATATTCTATCAGAGTGGTCTACAACATGTAAATAATTTCTTCTATTAATATCACTTGAGTTGGATGCCTCAGTTGTTCTGTGTGTTGCTACAAAGTTATGCAGTACAGCCATCCTCGCGGGTGTTGGTTGACATTTGCCCAAGTCACACTAAACCTGATTTGATTTATTGGACCATCACCAGAACAGCTGCAATGCTCCCTCACCATCTCTTCAAAGTCTTCCATATTCTATTGGAGTGGTCTACAACATGTAAATAATTCCTTCTACCAATATCACTTGAGCTGGATGCCTCAGTTGTTCTGTGTGTTGCTATAAAGTTATGCAGTACAGCCATCCT
>NW_003052497.1:2643079-2645622 GCF_000003515.1 Uncinocarpus reesii 1704 | reverse complement strand
TTCAATATCTGTGATATTAATATAATAGTAATTATTTACATGCGCTTAGATACTCTGATAGAGTATTGAACAGTTTAACTGACTGGTGAGGGAGCATTGCAGCTGTTGTGGTGATGGTTCAATAAATCAAATCAGGTTTAGTGTGACTTGGGCAAATGTCAACCAACACCCGCAAGGATGGCTGTACTGCATAACTTTGTAGCAACACACAGAACAACTGAGGCATCCAGCTCAAGTGATATTGGTAGAAGGAATTATTTACATGTTGTAGACCACTCTGATAGAATATGAAAGACTTTGAAGAGATGGTGAGGGAGCATTCAGGATTTTTTGATGTTGATTTATTGGACCATCCAGCCAATGGACACCACAACACTTCAAAATTCAATATCAATTCAACAAAAATAGATAAAAATAATTGGAAAGAAGTTTTAGAATTCTCAAAATCAGCTCTATCTACTGTTAAAAAGAATTATGCAAATATCTCAATTTTTGGATGGGTCCAACACCATGTTTTTACTATATAGAACCCTACTGCTGTTCTCTCAGAGAGAAAGAAGTGTGAAGAATGCTGCAAGACACATTATTTCTGTGTTTCTGTATGTGCTACCAGCAAGTTCTGTTGATAAATATAGCACTGACAGATGTATGTTGGTAGGCAGAGAACAGCAAGATTCTTCAGCAGATCATCAATCTCTGTGATCTAATCTTCTTCAACAGAAGATTGAATTGCATCATCCAGCCTGATCATAATGAGCTTTAACAGCTCATTGCCAAACTTAATCAGCCTGCAGCCCTGACACAATTCCAGAGAGCTCAAGTAGCTGCCCTCACCAGTGTCACTAGATGCTGTGCACTGCAGACTGTTCAATCTGATGAGACTGTCAGTGACTCCAATAATAATTATTCTCTGTTCATCACCTCCACCTCTGCCTTCTCCACCACCTCAGACACCAATAGCAATGACAATAATAATGATGACAATAATGAAAGTGTCATCAATGAGAATGATGTCAGTCCTTCCCACAAGAGAAGTTGTGCTGTATCAGAGAGTTCTGACAGTGGAGCTGTCATCTCTGATGACATACAATCTCAGACAGTGGCCACAGTTGCAGTGGTTGTTCTGATCTGATGTGGAACTCATGATTTTGTCTCTGAGTGGTGTAGGCCACACAAATTTTTGTCTGATACTGAGGGCATTTTGAGGGACTTCATGAAGCAATGGAGCTCTGTTCAGAAATGAGAAATGTTTTTTATGTGACATAATGCCTGCTTTTAGATTGTGATCTTCAGGTAATTTTTCTTTTTATTTTTTTTTGTGCTCTTTGAAGTTTTAAGTCCACTGTAGGCAGCAGTCTTCAGATCTGAATAAAAAACATTTGCACCTCTTCTTTTTATTTTCAGTGCTTCATTAAACTGTGTGAGACATCTGTTGATGTTTAGTTCATTATGAAGATAGAGCAACTTGTGTTTTTGAAGATAGATGTTTAGCATTTGCTATGCTTTGAGACTGATAATTTTATTGCATTTCACATTTTCTCTTTTTTGAGAAATATTTTCATTATTTCTGTATCTGCAACATTTTCTTCAGATTCCCACATGTCATTTTGTGATCCCCATCCAAGTCATCAAACTAAATATTCAACTTTCTTTTATCAGATGTGCTTGTTGAGTATTTCATTCACTATAAATTTATCTTCTCTGTCCATCAGTTCTGGCTCTGGCAGTGGTGGCACTCCCTCATGTTTGGTGTAAGATTCCAAGAGAGAGATGTGAAAGACAGAATGGATGCTGCAGTAGATTAGGGGTAGTTGAAGCTTATATGATTGCTTTCTCCAGACTGCAATGATTTCAAATGAGCCAACAAAGTTGTGATCAAGTTTTCTTGTAGGGTGGATCATTTTGAGATTCTTGATATTGAGCATGATTAAGTCACTCATCTTATAACTTTGCAGCAGATGCTTGATGTCATAGTATGTCTTTTGTGAGTCTTGTGCCTGTTGAAGTTTGTCACTCAGCTTTCTGTAAATGTCTGTCAATATTTCTGTGTGTTCTGTAATGTATATGGCTGAATGCTCTGGTGCTTGATTGATATTGATAGAGAGATCTGGTTGGTATTTCATCAGAACTACTGCTGATACTTTGTCTGTGAAGCTATGCTGAGATTGATTATAGACATGTTGAGTTATAAGAAGTCATTAAGTCCAGTTGTCTTGATGAAAATTTATAAAGCAGTGTAAGTATTACTTCAGAATTTGATTTTGGTGCTCAGTTTGTCTGTCTGTTTGAGAGTGGAAAGCAGTACTAAGCTTATATTTTGTACTGAAATAGAAGCATAGAGCTGAACAGTATTTGCTTGTGAATAGTGATTCTTAATCAGAAATTATGTGTTAAGATGTTTCATATATGGTGAAAACACACTTATAGCACAATTCTGCAAGTTGCTCCACAGTGATGTCTTTTCTGCACAGTAGATAAATTGTGAACTTGGTGAGGATGTTGACTATGACTAAAATGACATCATAGATTTGATCTTTTCATAA
>NW_003052497.1:2642094-2642979 GCF_000003515.1 Uncinocarpus reesii 1704 | reverse complement strand
GATGAGATTCATGATTAAGATCTCAAAGAGTTTTGTGGGCCAATGAAATGGTGCCCAATTCATCATATTGTTTGTGGTGTTGAGGCCTTAATGTATTGGTATGTGTCACAGCTTTGCACATATTCTGCAATATCTTGAAATAGTTTATGTCAATAGTACTTTTCCCAGATAGTCTCAATGATTCTTTTAATTCTGAGGTGGCTGTCTTGTGGGTTGTTGTGGTTGATGTGAAGAATCTCAGCAATAAGTACTTTTTGCTGTGGTATATAAGTGTGGCTGTTCACATGTAGGATTTTGTTCTTGAAAAAGATTCATGTTGATTCATTAGCTTTGAGTGTATCTTTCTTCTCTATTTCATACTTCTGGCATACAACAAATGTGTCAAGGTCTTGAATTTGTCAGAGTAGTGATGTCAAGAATTTGGACATGTCAGAGTAAGCTTTCTCAGATGTTATGGTAGTGTTTATTATTATCTGTGACACAAGAATTCTAGAAGATTCTCTAATGCTGTTGATAGAATCAGATTGTAGTAAGTCACACAAGTTGATTGAGAGCTCCACACTGTCCACTGTGGTGGTTGATGTTAGAACTTTTTATTTGCTGTTGTGCATCTGTACACAGTTTGCAAGAAGTGTGATTGCTTTGTTGGAATTCATATTTCAGTTTTAATTGACTTCATGTTTAAGTTTTTATTGCAGTGTGGACAACAGTGTCTCATTATGATAGAAGTCTGTGTAGTCTGTGTGGTGACTGAGTGTGTCTGTAAGATTCATGTTCTCTGAGTGGTGCTGTAATATGAAGTCATATGTGCTGAGTGCTTCCACCCATCCTGGCTGATGTTAATTCAATGCTTTAGTTGTCATAAGTATAAAGATTGACATGATC
>NW_003052497.1:2640659-2641962 GCF_000003515.1 Uncinocarpus reesii 1704 | reverse complement strand
TAACAGAATGTCAGAGGTGCTCTCTGAAGTTGTGACAAGATGACTGCCAATAGTGTGGGTTGAGGTGTTAAGTTTAAGTTTGATTTGGTGCTGGTAGTTGAAGTGAGCAAGTAATAAAGTGAATGTGAAATACTCTTTGAGTTAGTCAAATGTGCTTTGAGCTTCTTCAGTCCAGATGAATATTAATCTCTGCTTTTCTTTCTTTTCTCCTGTGATGAGTGTGAAGAGTGGATTGACAATTTTTAAATAGAAGTGGATGAATCTGTGATAAAAATTTGCAAATCTCAAGAAGAATTGAATCTTCTTAATGCTAGTAGAGTTAGATCATTCAAGAATGGTCTTGACTCTTTCTTTCTTCATTAAAATGCTGTTTGAACTGAATATAAATCTGAGAAAGAAAATCTTGTCAGTGACAAACTTGCATTTGCTACTCTTGATGAAAAGACAAGCTTGCTTCAAGTGTTTTAGAACTGTCTGGACATGTGTGATGTGCTCATTCATTGTATTAAAGTAGATGAGAATGTCATTAAGATACACCACACAACACATGTCTAGCAGATTGGCTAGAGCTTTATTGATGTATGCTTGAAATGTTGCTGGATGTTGGTAAGCCCAAAAGATAGAATATGATATTTATAATATCTGTAGTGTGTGCAGAATGCTGTCATTCAGAAGTCTTTCTACCAGATGCAAATGCAGTAGTAGACATTACAGAGATTTAGTTTGGTGTACACTTTTACTTCTGCTAGTCTATTCAACATCTCTGTCACCAGCAGCAGTGAGTGACAGTTTTTAAGCATAATATGATTTAACCTCCTGTAGTCTACACAGAGGTATAGACCATCATCTTTTTTCAGAGTGAATAGTATTAGTGTGCTGACAGAGCTTTTTGAGAATTGAATTCATTCTTTTTCTAGTGCAGCTGCTATATATTTCTGGAGAACAGCAAGTTCACTTTCTGAGAGGTTGTATATTAATAGAAATGATGGTTTTTTGTCAGATTTCAATTTAATAATGTGTTCTGCTGTTAAGTGATGCTCTGAGGTGTTGATGTTTTCTTCTGAGAAGAGATGTGCAAATGGCTGCATAAATTCTGATAGTTCTGAAACATTCACATGTGTGATTACATTGAGTGCAATACTTTTTGTGTTTTGTGCAAATAGTTTATCAATTGAGACAAAATATGTAGGTGTGCTGGAGAGAATCTCTTTTATTATTGTCTTAGCTGTTATAGAGTCAGATTCTCATTTGACTCTTCCTCTTCTTCTAAGACAGTAGACCCAATTGTCCTCCTGTCAGTTGA
>NW_003052497.1:2602190-2640559 GCF_000003515.1 Uncinocarpus reesii 1704 | reverse complement strand
ATTGAGTTAATGATTTGTGAGTCAGAGGAATTCCAGAATCATGTTTTAGATATTCAAGATAACTGCTTCAAATGCTTGTTGTGCTTCTTGCATTGTTCTCTTGTGATCAGTTGTGCTGACTGCAAGATAATATGTCTCAAAAATTCACACTTGATATTCATTAATGACTTTGACTAACTTCAGTATCATGAATTTTGACATTAGATCTTATGACTTAATTTAAAATTGACTCACAAAGTTGACTTCTGCTTCAGAGTTCACTAAGATGAACATATCTTTGGTGTTCTTGGAAGTTTTGATCTGAATCATAATGAGAAATGAAAGTGGGCTGGCATGTCACAATTTGTGAAGATTGAGAGCTACTGTGATGTTGATAGCTCTCTTCATTCATTTTTTGACACTTTGTCTGTAGATTCTTTTGAATTTGTCTCCAGCTTTTTTCTGAGAAAGTATTCTTCAGTAAAGTGTTCTGATCTTTTGTGAAGATTGCATCATAATTTATCACTTGTGGTCTTGCACTTATGAGAGTTGAGTTTTTCTTCTTTTTGCAGTTTTTTTGAGAAACTCTTTATACTTTTCTTAAGTTTCTCTGCATGCTTTTTGATATTATCTTCACAGGTGGCCAGTCATGTAACAAGTTCTTTATAGAACAAGTTGCCAATGGTGACAGCATGTTTGTCAAATTCAGATCTGATTTCTGAAAGAATTTTGCAAATAAAATGTGTCTTGCACTGTTTCTCTGTGTATTTGTATGAGAGTTGCTGTTTGAATGACTTGAGAGTGCTGCTGAAGTCATGAATGAATTGATTATCTTACTATTTCAGCTTGAGATATTTATGCTTGATGTTCTGAGAGACTCTTTCAGAGTTCATGATCTGTTATGAGAGCCAATTGCTGAATTCAGTTCATGAGAGTAGAATGATTAGAGCAGTGATGTGATGATTCTACTTGATGAGAAGCTTGATTTCAAAATATTGTACTGCTTCAAGCATCTTGTGATTATCATGACTTTTAAAGTATGCTGCTTGATATGTGTGAAATACTGTGTATTAATCTAGAAATTTCTCAAGTTTTTTGAGATTTTTGACTGCAAACTTTTTATCATTCTTGTGTGTTGGAGCCCTGCCTGCATTCACTGTGCTTAGTAATTGTAATCATGAGGCTTCATCTGTTTCAGTCTGGATGTTTAAGTGACTTTCTGAAAATGTGATCATCTGAGTGATGACTTCTTGTGAAGATTCATTTAAATTTTGCACATGTAGTGTTCTTTCCAGTCTTGATTGATGTGGGGTGAAGATTGAAACTGTGTAGTGAGAGAAGTCCTCCATTGAAGTGATTCTTCTTTTTATAATTACATGCATTGCATTGATTTTCTGTTGCAGATCTTGAATATGTTTTTTCTGTTGCAGGACTTGTAGTTCTTTACTTAATTTTACAAGTAAGACTTCATCTTGGTCATTGTTCTCAGTATCTGACAGATTGTTTGCAGAGATGGTGAGAGTGTGGCTTGTGCATGTTTCAGTGTCTTGAGGTGCATTCTGCTGTTCAGATGGAGAAGAATCAGTGTGAGTGCTGAGCTCAGCTGTTTGCAGTATGATTTTAATTTCATCCATCCTCATGAGAGATTGTGTGGATGGCTCTGACTGTTCAGAAGTTTTCTGATGTTTCAGTAGTGTTGAGAGATCAGATATTAAGTGAGTGCCTTTAGAAGTCTTTTCACAGATTCATCTGCTCATCTTGTTAATAGAGGATGTTTTGCATCATTTCTTTTAATGAAAAGTCATACATTATGTTGATGTTTGATGCAAGTGCTGATAGCAGTCTGTCTGATAGACTGTCTCTCATGATGAGAGAAAGTGATGAGAACTGTGAGAAGCTAGGTCTAATGGATATATAATCAGAACAGAAGTGAGCTACTAGTGTAGAGAATATAAAGAAATATGTGGTGGAAGCAAGTATATAGTATATACTATAAGTAGATAGAGCTCATCACTGACCCATGTAAAGATGGAGGTAGTGTTGAGGAATTATATACAAGTGAGGTGTGTGCTACTAAGATCTAAAGAGTCTAGTGTTAGAACCTGGCATGACACTTATATAAGATGGTATAATGTTTTCTGAGTTACTTAATCTAATAATTAATGCAGAACAGTTATTTCTTCATAATAATAAAATATGAAGACATTTAATATTTGTGATATTAATATATTAGTAATTATTTACATGTCATAAATACTCTGATAGAGTATTGAACAGTTTAACTAACTGGTGAGAAAGCATTGCAGCTGTTGTGATGATGATTCAATAAATCAAATCAGATTTAGTGTGACTTGAACAAATGTCAACCAACACCTGCAAGAATGGCTGTACTGCATAATTTTATAGCAACATATAGAACAACTGAAGCATCTAACTCAAGCAATATTAATAGAAGAAATTATTTACATGTTATAGATCACTCTGATAGACTATAAAAGATTTTAAAGAAATGATGAGAGAGTATTGCAGTCATTCTGATGATGATTCAATAAATTAAATCAGATTTAGCATGACTTGAGTAAATGTCAATCAACATCTGTGAGAATGACTGTACTGCATAACTTTGTAGCAACACACAGAATCACTGAGGTATTTAACTCAAGCAATATTAATAGAAGAAATTATTTACATGTTGTAAATTACTCTGATAGAATATGAAAGACTTTAAAGAGATGATGAGAGAGCATTGCAGCTGTTGTGATGATGATTCAATAAATTAAATTAAGTTTAGCATGACTTGAGCAAATGTTAATCAACATCTGTAAGAATGACTGTACTGCATAACTTTATAGCAACACACAGAACAACTGAGACATCCAACTCAAGTAATATTAGTAGAAGAAATTATTTACATGTTATAAATTACTCTGATAGAATATGAAAGATTTTGAAGAGATGGTGAGGGAGCATTCAGAATTTTTTGATGATAGTCTGATAAATTGAATTGAAATTAGCACAAGATGACACTAACCCCAATTCAATTTATCAGATCATCCAGCCAATGGACACCACAACACTTCAAAATTCAATATTAATTCAACAAAAATAGATAAAAATAATTGGAAAGAAGTTTTAGAATTCTCAAAATCAGCTCTATCTACTGTTAAAAAGAATTATGCAAATATCTCAATTTTTGGGTGGGTCCAACACCATGTTTTTATTATATAGATTTTTCCTTATCTAAGAACCTGTAAGAACATTGAATGCATCTTTGACCATCTTTGCGGCCGTATCTGGAAATTGTTGTGGTGCCGCTTTGGCGCTGTTGACTGTATTGTGGCGGTATCACTCACGGACCAGTCAGCCAGACCCGGCTAGCATCTCAGGCTGCTTTAACCAGCTGTGGCTTGGCAGGGAATTCCCTTTGGGCCTCAAGCATCATCAATCACCCTGGCTCACCCAGCTCACCCACCTTGCTCACCCATACATTATTGATCAAGCAACCCCATGGTGGGCTCAATGGGTGACTGCCAGGGCCCTGGCCTTGCGAAAATGAATCAGATATCCACACTACTGGGGGGCCAGAGCTCCCCCAGTTCTGTTCTATGCTTCATGACTTAGCATGGAGCCGCCAGCCTATTTTTTTCTCCTTTCCACTTCCCTCTCAAAAAGGTGGCCCTTCGCTCGGAGGTGTTTATAATGGGGACCATACCCTCTCACTGTCCCTTTTTCCCCCCTCCATCCTAGTCCACACCAGGAGATCTCATCCTCTTCTAGCCTTCTCTCCACAGCCACCACTCACTTTGGCTGGCAACCAGTCGAGCTGTACTCCTTCCAAGTAAGACGCTGCACACATGGCGGTTACCAAAACGCGAGCGGGGGTAGCAGCCGCCCGCCCTTCCACGACCCGACGCCTCAGGCTGGCGCCCACGGAAACAGACTTCATCCAGAGGGCCAAGGAGCACGAGTCCGCTGGCCGGACTAAAAAGCACAGCGCGAATAACACCAAGAGAGGCTTGCTGACTGTCTGGAGAAAGTTAGAGATGTGAGGATCGCCTTTTGGCTTTCATTCTGAAACGGAAAAATCATTTGCTAATATACAATGGCCAGCTTCTGTCCAGAAAAGCTTCAGACCAGCCCCCATCAATTCATCAGAGACTTCAGCGCCCACAGATTCAAAACTTTTCTCAACTGGCTCGAGGAAACCCACAAGCTCCGGATCAAATCTGATAGCACAATCTGGGGTTACTGGCGTCGAATTAAGTCCTTCTATGAAGCCAAGCATAACAGTAACAAGATAGATGAAGAGACAAGGACGGACTGTATTAATGTATGATTCACCAGCCTGATTATGTGTGCGGTTTGCTGACGATGGCAGTACATATGGGTTGTGGTCAACAGGTGGGAAGAGAAATGGGGACTCCGGCGGCATTCCCGCGACCCTGTGACTGGCAACAAAGACGATATCTACCTGTTTCTGTGTGCCAACTGGGAGTGGTGCACGATGGTGCATGCGGACGAGAGACAGCGGGTGCAGAACAGAGCAGGGTTACTCCTCTCCTACATTTCTGGCAGCCGGTTGGTCTCCCTATTCGATACCCCCGCGAGGGGGAAACCACCTCCGGGGGGGGAACCGTGGTTCGAGGAGCGTGGAGCGAACGCAATGTCCCCTTTGCCCCAGCCACTCTCACCCGATAAACCAACGGTTGTACGGTCGAGAGTGCGATCCTGGCTGGCAGATTGTGATGATTCCACAAACAGCGCCTCGGATATTGCTTCCAAGGAAGATCTGACCGACGACGAGCAAGACATGTCCATTACTGAGAGCAATGTCAAGAGCGTAGTCTTCAGCCAGGAGTCAGGGTCAGATACACAGAGCAGCTACTCAGAGGTGATGCAGCTTGATGACGTGTGCAAAGCCACTGGTAGCGAGTGTGACCTTGACGATGAACGTTGGGATGGATATGACTTTAACCCAGCCGATCTCATCAGGGATGATGAATCTGTTGTCACCGATGATGGGTACCATGCAGGAGACAAAAAAAAGGACCCCTTCTCTGGCGGCATATTCACTTCTACATCGTCCGTGGTGAAGGGCCAGGACAGCCTAATTCATTGCTGGCGCATGTGAACCTGATAAATACGAAAATGGAGGACAAAAAGCCACGAACGTATGTGTCCCTATTCCGATCATAGAACTATGCGGAGGCTGATGTGCATCACAGGAAGGCCTTTGTCATTGCGCACCACCCGGAGCCAATATTTGACCTCCTTGCACATCTCGTTGCCATGGCCTTCTATGATGAAGCATTGGACGCAGAGTCCACCTCACTCGAGGATATCTACTGGCATCCGATCCCATCGCACTGCCATGGCATGGCGGTCAAGATCAAAGGCGACAAGTTGGATATTCCTGTCTTCCGTGAACCTGAAAAGACTAAAGACGGCTATCGTACTTCTAAGACAGAACCGCTCAAAGGCACAACATGGCATCAGTTCCTAAAGCATGCTGCACTCATCTTAGAACTGGCAATCTGTTTCAGCCACTATGTCTTGAGACGGACTCTTCTCAACACCGTAAACAGTACGCAAGCTTCCCCCCATGACATTTGATTGCACATAACTCACCAGCTCTCCCTCTACAGATAAAATCCCCGCATCGGTGCGAGACCAGATTGCTGATCATGACTCGAACACTATTCGGTACTACCTCAACGATGTTGTGCAGGAAGACATTGAGGCCATTGTGATGGACCTAGATATACCGTCCAGGGCAAGAGTGCAAGCGTTGGCACGCTCCCTCAGGCTTAATGCTGACTCTGCGGCGCCCACTCGACCCACCAACAAGCAAATCCAGCGGATAGCAGCGCATCCAAAGGTGCAAAGCCTCTCGCAGAGGAACCAGGAGTTGTCCGCCGAGATCCGAGCAGCAGGCTTCCCATCGATTCAGGCAGCGGCAGGGACAGCTCTCTACCGAGAGAAGATGAAAGTTCAGAGCAAACTAAACAGCGCGAAAATTTATCTCTGGAACCATTACCGGGAGAAGAATAGAAAGTGGCATTTTCGCCATGCAGATACAGAACGGTTCAACCGCCGGATCCAAGGCCGTCAGGAGCCCGATGAACTTACACCTCGCCCCCCTCCGATATTGCAGATCCCCGAGCGACAACAGGTTGTGGAAATCGCTTGCAGGCCCCAATCCGGCTTGACTCCTGATGATATCTTCCGGCGGCGATGCGCCTTCATCATGGTGCTGGTCCGCCTTCAAAGCCGGAAAGAATCTGGTCCCCGGGGTCGGCATGCACGCCGAACGCCATCTGAGCAGCGTGCCCAGCGGTCGCTAACCCCCGAGGAACCGTTCATTGTTCCCCAAACCCTGCAAGACCACGAATGTCCATTCTGCATATGTGATACTTCACTTCCCACAAAGCAAAGAAAGAAGAAATGGACGAACAACAACACCTTCTGGGATCATGTTGAGAAGAACATTCACCGCGCTGAACTTGAGGGATACGCATCCGGGCAAAAGAGGTGTGGCATCTGCCGAGAACAGGGCGTGGAGTGCTTTCCTGAGGGTATCATGGCATTTAAAGCCCACACGTTCTGGGAGCATGGCAGGAAGCTGCGAGAGTAGTGGGGAAGAATTTGTTCGTCTGACTTTTTCCAGGTTGTGGCGACTCTTTCTAGGCTTGTGAGCGCCAAAATTACCAGAGAATGATGGTTGGCTTGAGGTTATTTGCACATGTATATTATACCAGACACGCGGTACTTTCCAAACACTGTGCTCCTGAAAAAGATGGCTTCATTAGATCACTAATTTTTGAATAAGCAAGTCCACCAAATTTTCATCCACTGTAATGCTGTCTGTGGCTCCTCTGCGCTATGTCATAGAAACTGCATCTTCCCAGCGGTCGACGTGATATGATCTCGATGCCTCTCACCCCCAAGCACAATACATCACATCTAGGCTAGACAAGCAAAAATTGATGGATGCGAAGATTCTGGTTCCTATCCTAAGGTGTTCCCTGGAAGAGTTGAAATCTCCCCGGCAGGAAAAGAAAGTGGTCCTAGTGGACGGATTTCCGCGAAACTTGTCGCAGCAGACGGAGTTCGAAGACGCAGTACGTAATATCCTTGCATGGCACAGAGGTGGGATGTATTTAACATAAGCAATGCGTAGGTCGCCGAGCCACTGCTTGTGCTTCTATTTGACTGCCCAAAACATATTGCGAAGCAGCGTTACCTCGCCCGCAATTTAAAGGGACGAGAGGCAGACGACGGGGCCATGTTTGAGAGAAGATATGATGAATATATGCAAGAGAATAAGAATTTTGTCAGTGTCTATCGGCAGAGAGGAATTCTTGTGGATGTTGATACCAGCGTGGAGCAGGAAATATCGTTGGAGAAACTGAAATGTGCGCTGCATATGGTGCTTTCTACATAAAGAAACGCAGAGTCATATACGGTACCCTATCAATTTTTAGAGAAATACCCGTGTTTATTATCACTCAATGAAGCCATGAAGCCCAACACTCCAGCCCAGCCTCATACGCAGGATCAGGTATGAGCTTGACTTATAAAAAGTTTGCAGCGCTTCAGTCCCCTCACCAACCTGGTTCATGTTAATTCCTCCTGGCTATGTTGCTGTTCCTAGAAAGCGGCACAAAGGGCAGAAACCAGGTAAAAATCCACAAACGCGACAAGTAGCTCTGTGCCACAAGTAGGGTTCATAGAGGATCGCACATCACCTCCTCGCCCAATAGAGCATCCCATTCCTTCAAACTGTAGGTCTCCAGTCTTGGAGATTGGCATTTGCCGATTGTCTCAAAGCCTATTCCTTCGGCACCGATTACAGGCTTGTAATCTGCATTGACGACATTCGAAGATATATTGGCGGAGATAGTGGGAACATTCCTCGCAGGTATGAGGGCCAGGCACGAATTTCCATCTCTCATGACTGCATTCATGGTTCTCCAAAAGCTCATTGATGATCCTTGCGATTTCATTATTTATAGGGGCCTGAATTTCGGGCACCGTAACTTCTCCCTCAAGGTCGGGTGGAAGCTCATGAAGTTCTGGTTGGGCTTCATCAGTATCCGGCTGCGGCTCATCAATATCTGCGGGAGGGGCGATGATGGGAGGGTGTGCGTCTCGATCGAGTATTTGATGTGCGCGGGCAAGGAGGCGGTGCTCATTCCATTGTTCACAGGTACAAATCTTCCAACGCTCACCACAGTTGTAGCAGAATTGGGCACCACAATAGCAGCTATTTTTGTACTATTAGTTATTATCAACATTGGAGACAGGAAAAAACACGAACGTCATATGATTGCAACCGTGATCTAGCTCCACTACCCGCCAACATGCATAACACCGCTGCCATCCACTCTCCTGGGCAGTATTGAGGAGCTGCTGCAAAGCGGTATCATTAGGACAGTCACCCGTATGTGCCCGCCCCTTGCAGCTTGCACAAGTTGTGAACCCGCACTGGGGACAGGTGGCTACTTCTCCCTCTATATGACCTGGGTTGATGAAGGCAGAACAGCCAGGATAATAGCAGTACGTTCTGTTCGGGGTTTCGAACTCAATTTTCTTTGTCTCGTAGTGTTTCACGAGGTCAGATTTGAGGAATATGCGAGCAATGCTCATGATAATAGGCTGTTGGCAACAGCGCGGAGGGAACAGTGATTCGTCCGTCATTGACGCATTGAAAAGGTCTTCTAAACAGGAGCGACAATACTCATGGCCGCAGGGGACGCGTACCACATTCACGAAATCAGTATCTTCTCTGCACGCAACACAGCGGTGCAAGGAACGCGACGGGCGAATCCGCCCGGCAGCCCAAGTAGATGATTCGGCTGGCTCACTTTCTTCGGTGGTTGCGTCCACATCGTTGATGCCGTCGTCATGAGATACGTATAAGATGCGAAGTTTTTCCAAAGTCTCATCGTCGAGCGCTTCTGAATCCGCGTTCAATCGGGCATCTTCTGCAGGTCCCCCAATCTCTGTCCAGCGAAGGGCGATATCCCGGTCTTTGATTGCATTTTCCTCTTCAGCTAAGTTTTCATTCAGAATCCTTCCGTCAGCTAGAACCGCGGTTGCAAAGCTGCTAGCCATTCGCCTATCCAGGAGGCACTGGGAAGTGCTGTCAAACTCTTCATTTTGTAGCTGGAATGCGAACTCTTCATCAGTGGGCTCTCGAGAATTTCCTTTAGATGATTCAAAATAGAGGATGATATCTTCATGCTGCAGCTGAAGAATGAGATCCGCCGTATGTTGGTCGATTTCTGGTTCAAACACGCAGGCCATCATGGTTGACTGATCGAAGGCAGTTTTGTGGTTAGGTTCAAGGAAGGTAAGGCCGTGCGATAAGCTGCGCGGAAGTGAGGAAAGATTTCGCCATGTAAGCGTGTACAACACTGACTCCATCTTTGGGAGCTGGTCGGTTTCTTAAGGTTTTTTATTTCCTGCCATTCACACTGGGTTATCGCTAGGACGAGTAATGGGGGTTTTCCTATTTGTTTGCATATCCTGGTTTAGTTTGCAAGATTCTAGACCATCCTTTCTGAGGCATATGGCGGGAGCAATGAGAAATTGCGAAGGCGTCCGGATAGGCTGGCAGAAAAGAATCTTTTATAGTTTCACATGACTTGCTGTCTGGACATATTAGTGGCGATCTACGAGGCGATCGTTCCTCCTGAGGCACCTCGCAGCGCTTCTCGACGTAAAAACTGCTGTGGAACCATCATTGTCGTTCCCTTCCCATTGAAGATGACTTGAGACGAATTCAAACCCAAGGTCGTCATCACAATTCATCTAGGAAAATTAAGACGGGGTACTCCTAAGCATCTCCTTCTAAACCATTCCTGTTGGTCCTTAAAATCGACTTCCTTGCCTGCACCGTGATGCAAAACTCCCGAGGCGGATAGGAAGTTGGATACCTCAAAAGATTGTGCATTTTGAACCTGCCACCTTTGTATCCCCACCTTGCCTGGGCCGTCATACTTCAAACAGCGCGTTGGCTTATCACAGCAAGCCAAAGTCAAACAACAGCCATTGTTGGTTAACTCTGCTTGAATCAGGTTGCTTTGGAATGTGCTTGCGAGATAGCACAAATTTGTCAAACAATGGGAGCCAGCATTCAAGCCTATCAAATACTCATGCTTTTATGAAGTGTCTGGTGTACTGGCATAGTTCAATTTGGCTTAGTGCCTTCTCATATGTTGTACAGACATTTGATAGGCTTTAATGTGAACATTCTATTCTACATCTGCACATGCTTGTTTCAGACCAGATTGTGATAGCCACCCTAATCATGGGAAACATTATCCTTTGAAGAGAAAAAAGGATCAAATTAGGAATAGCTGGTGTATACCTGGCCTTTGTCATTGAGCTGAAGCCCCTCAGCCAGACAACCTGCTGACAACAGAGATACTCTTCCACTTATTTTGCTTGACAGTAGAGCTGCACCAATAAAGATTATTTGTTTAGTGGCTTGCATAATTTCCTACTTTTGCTCCTCAAAGTGGGAAACTGCTGTAGAAGAGGGACAATTTTTCCAGTGGTCTAACCATCAGTATTTAATATAAACCAATTGAGTGAGCATCACTATCAATTTTACTCACTGGAGAAAGTAAGTCAAGTACTAATTCAAGTTCATTATCACAATTCATCTAGAAACTAAAGATGAGACACTCTTAAGAATCTTTTCTAAACCATTCTTTCTAGAACCAGCTTTCTTGCCTGTGCTGTGTCTTACCCTCTACATCTCAACATATACATTGAATATTACTCAGAATGGCATTCTATGTTGTTTTCAAAGATTGTGTCAACAAGGCCACAATATATTCTTGTTGGTAATGTTAGCCTAGAATTGATGTTGCTCTTGTTACTCATTTATTGCACTTCAGGAGTCAAGCACACCCAAGAGTGACTGAATATAAAGGTGTCAAACATGAGAAACATCAATCTCTTGAAGAGGCACACAACACAATAAGATTGAGAGGAATTGTAAAATTTGAAGAAGACATCAGCCACACACATGAAAACAGAACAACATCAACAACCAAAAAGAAATATTATGTCATCTGTGGGGGCAGAACTACTGGGGTCTTCAATGTATGAAAGTAAGTTAGGATTTCAGCTGCTAAACCCTAAGCTGGTACATGCAACTGATGTGATATAGGAATGCAGAGAATGCATTTAAAAACACAACAGGGTGTTATAAGGATTTCAGTATCAAGCCAGAAGCTAAAGAGTTTATTAAATGCTGAAAAGATATTTACTCTGACACATGGAGATGGGTAATTAGGCAAGATTTAAAAAGAGGTTGGAAACCAGTGGATATGAATTTTAATACTGATTTATTTTTAGCTGAGGATGACTGTTCAATTGATGACAACAGCATGCTCAAAAGTTTGGAGCAATTGAGTCTTGTTGAGGCAAGTATGAAGGTCAACAAAGAGAATGGTGATGATTGTTAATGAAGCTAGATGTTAATTATTGAGATATCTAGAGATAACAGTAGCTATCAGATCATTTCCATCCACTTTAATGGTCTTCATTTACAATTTCTTCTTCTGTATGAGAACTAAAACCTCAAGCATGAGAAGATGCATTTCAAACCTGCAGATTTTAATGTGTAGAAATCAGACAGTTCAAAGAGATTGTGCATCTTGAGTCTTCTGAGTATGTTGGTCAGTCTGGCAAGATACAGCTCTCAATGCACTAAAGTCAATTATGAATCTGTGAAGTTCTTGAACCATCAACTATAGAGTTTCTGTTGATTATCACTGTGGCTGATCATCATGGTGGCTGAAGATTGTGACTGGGGTTGAAACTGATATATATATGTACTGTTCCACTTCAGTATAGAAGATAAGAACAAGAATAACAATCTCATACTCTTAGTCAGATTCAAACTGTTTGATGATATTGAATTATTATAGAAACTGTGTTCATTTCTGCAGAGTCTATGCTGTTTTATAACTGCAGAGAATTTTGACTAAGTGTTGTGAGATGAAATATAAGCTGTAACTTCTGAGCTATTCTAAATGTGATTACAGACTGACAGTGGCAATTCAATATTAAATCTTTCCATCATCAAGCAGAACTATTGCATCATCATATATTTTAATAATAGAAATTGTATAGCTTTTTTGAGTCTTACAGAATATCAACAATAATCTTCTTCTTTTCATAAGAAAACAGTATATGCTGAATAGTCTTGCAGAGTAGTTTGATGCATTCAAATTACAGAGAAAATTTAAATAAAATATTATTAAATCTGTTCACACTCATATCACTTCTTTTAATTCTTGTGATTTTTTTATAGCTTTCAGTATATCATTCTTTTAGCACACTGTCTTGAAGCAGCTTTTACTCTTCATGTGACTTCAGCTGTAATCTATTTAACTTCATTCATTCATGATGAGTGCACTGTCAGATCAACATATAGAAAAAAGACTCAAGATCATGATGATAGATATAATTAATATTGAGAAGAATTTCAATTATTATAAACTTTATTATATCTGTCTGATGTTATGTGCTGCTTTGTTCACTACTGATCTCTTTAATAAGATTGAGATTGATGAGCATGTCTGATATGCTGTTCATGTTATTAAAATTAATGATAATAATGTTATTCTCTGAGATGTCTTTATGCAGAATATTTCTGTTAAGATACAAAAACTGATGCATCTTTATTGCATCTTAAAGTGCTATAAGCAGCTTCAAGAGTGATTTATAATCATACATAAATCAGTCAGCAGGTGAGATCATCAAACAGTAAAGAATATAATTGTTGTACATTTTATTACCTTTATCAAAAAGATTCAGCATATGAACTAACTCAATAATAAAAGTTAGCTCACTCTTGAACTGTTGTGTTTTTAGCTGCTGGCTACTGAAATATAATTACTTGACTATATTGAGTCTGATGTTAAATGATCTGTATTTTCTGAATATCTTTCTGCTGACACTGAGTCTGTAAAGTTTAATGAGTGATTGAGATAGCTTACATCATAATTATGATTGTGCAAATAATAAGACTGTGCTGATGTTTCTGCTTTAAAAGATGTAAGAATTATTAAATATCAGATTACAGTATAGATCTGTAATATTGATGATGATGTGATATCTGATGACTCTTGCAATTCTCTGAACATCTTTTTAATTTATAAGCTGAAGAAGATTCACTTCTGACTGTTGCTTATTGAATATTTATAAGAATTTTGTCACACTCTATACTTTATTATTATTTTTTATGAGAAAACAGCTTGTCCTGCAACATATAATGATGTACTGAAAGCAGAGTGAAATAAAGTTAAGTCACAGCACTCTTTTCTCTGCAGTTCCAGCACTGTTAACAGTTATTATTCAGTTATCATTCTCATCTAGTATGATGAAAGTGTTGAGATTCAGCTCCTCATCATTCATCATCATATAATTTAGAACTAGCTGAAAAAAGTGTGATGCATTCTCATGAATGTTAAACACTTCAGAGCTGTAGAGCTCAGAGTAATTAAATATTCAGATCTTTATGTTGTTTCTGCAGACTGTAAAAATATACACAAATCAGTAAGTTGGCTGAATGATAAATACTTCACATATATAGCATGCAAGTTGAAGCAGTATGCTCTTTATTCAGATCTTGTCTGATGACTTTTTCAGTTTATCTATTATATAAATATTCTTTCAGTCATGTTTTTCTCTCAAATCACTTACATCTCAAATTTTTAGTAAAAGATCAATCTGCTATTCTGTCTTGAAGTCAACAAGATTCTTCTTACTTGTTGTTGAGAAGTAGATGCTGTGTGTGTCTGAGAGAAAGATATTCTGAAGTTAAAGTCATCAGTCAAGAACAGAGTTCTGCACTGATGAATTGAAGAATTTAACTCATTTACTATTGCTGTCAGATTCTAGAAGATGTTGATGAATGACATTCACTCTTGCACTTTAATTCTTTTCTTTAAAATATTTGATGAAAAAGCTGTTCACATCTCAAAAGATGCATCTGTATATCTTTTTAAATATTCTTTTTTTTATCAGTCAACATGTCTGCTCAGATTCTTTCTGTGATGATGATGTGAATCTCATCAGTGTGTCATTAAATGAGAAGAGAACACTCACAGAGAGGGTTTCTTGAGAGATGATGATAATGAGATCAAAGATAACTTTTCAGATGTTGGTGTTGATGATTTTTTAAATAATAAGTCAGATCAGCAGTTGATAGAAGTGATAATCATGATTGAAGCAGAACTGTTGAAGATGCTTGAACAAATCTGTCAGATTAGAGATTATGTTTTGATTGACATGTTGTGAGTGAAGATTGAGGACTGCATCTCTTTTCTGAAGAGTATAAAAAAGTCTTGACAGTGCATTTTAATAGAGTCAGTCAAAACTATCAATAGCAGCATCAGATGAGATTTGATGTGACTTATAAATTGTCTCTATATCTTGTAGCAAGTTGAATAAATCATCAAATGAGTCAGTTAACAGATGCTTCTCAATAATGGATTTTTCATCTGGTGAAAGCTCTGTCATACTGATGGTCATGCTGGCTTTAAGCTTGAAAGATTCAGCTTGCTGTCATTTCAAATTTCTTGAAATCACTCAACTCAAGCATTGTCATGTGATGTCATTCAGATGAGTCATCATTGTAAAAGATCAAAAGTTGATTTTTTGAATTCAGATTGCTAATTTTTAATTGTTCACAATTGAATTATTTTACTACAGAATGCTCTTGAATTATTGCAGATAGTATAATATTATTGACTACTAATATTGCAGCTGGTCTGACATTACTGCTTTTCAGTTATTATTTGCTTGCAATGTTGCAGCTGTCATGATATCATCATCTCACTGATAAAATCATCTTGTATTGTTGCAATCAGCATAATATTATTATATTTTAATGTTGCAGCTGCCATGACATCACACTGGATCTGATGACTGATTGTGCATTTAAACAAGATCTATGTCAAAATTCTTCTCAGATGATTTGTGCAGCATTTTACAGCAGTGCTTGAGGAATTGCAAGAAAGCTCTTCTGAGTATAAAAAGTGGTTGAGTGCAATCAGAGCATTGTACTTGACAATAAAGTCACAATTTCTGAGTGACAATACTTCTGCTTAATCATCTGTGGGGAACTGAATGTTTCTGTTCAGATAATTGTGTGTTGTGATTATATTGATTTAGAGTATAAGTGAGAGATGAGATTTAGATCAGATCAACTCTCTTGTTTCAGACTACTTCTACAAAATCAGCAGGCACAAGCTGTGGTGTTATAATTTTCCTGTGGCAGCACTGTTTAAGATACTGGAAATATTCAGAACTAAGAGTTTAGAGAATTATAAGTGCTAATAAAAAATAGAGATTGTGGGAAAGAAATTTTAGAGAATCTTCAAGCAGTTCATAAAAATTTTAAATAATATATTAGTTCAAGCTTCTGGGGCTCTTTGTTGACATCTCTCTGCAAGAGAATTATTGTGTTTCTAGCTCATCTCCAAATGGCTGCCTCCATCAGAAATGTTTCATCTCCACAATCAATTCTATTGATCTCAGATCTGTAATCTGACAGCATTCTTTCAACAAGTCAATTACAACTAAATGAAGAGATTGATCAGAATCTGAGTCATGAAGTTTAGTTTCTACTGAGTTGTGTGGTGACACAACTTGAAATTCAAAACTGTCTGAGTTCACTGAGTCTGCTGTGAGAATATTCAAGTGGCAAAGTATCAACAGACTACAAGAATTGAACATTCTCTTTAATTTTGAGATGAATTCTTGTGATACAAGCAGAAAATCAACTTCATATCTCTGTCAACACCATCACATTTACATCTTGAATGCACTTCCAGTTCTTGCATATTCTACTATTATTAAATTTGCTACCAGTGAGTCACTATCAGTAGGTTGCTCTCAGTGGGCTCATCTTGTGATTTAGCTGAAGAAAAAGACTTCTAGTAGCCCAAAAGCACTGGTTTCAGAAATCAGATTTTTAGACAGTGCACTTTAAAGATGTGGAGTTGTAGAGTCATCTGATTTTTTAACATCAACTTACAGAAGTTGCATTGATGATCATTCAGATGTGCAGCTTGAAAGTGTCTCAAAACATCAGCATATCTGAAGTACTTCTTTCAGCACTGGAAGCATACCTCTGACTTTGGAGCATTTCAGATGTGATTCTCAAGCATCTGAAATTTCTCTTTTCTGATTGAGGTAGAAGAAGAATGTATCTGTACAATCTTTATTGCTTCATCTGGTGCTTTTTGCAGCAGCTGTCTACAAAGACATCTGTCCTCAGCAAAGTTGCAGTACTTTCTCACAGTCTCTACTGCTTTGTTGTGCTGTTGTCATTTGTTCTTCAGAAAGTCTGATATAGAAACACTCATCAGACACTTGAGAAGATACATCTGTTCAGACAGAATATCAAACACACTGTCAGAAGATGATTGAGTAGACTTGATGAGAATCACAGTTTCAGATAGCTGACACTCAATATCAATCACTGTCTGCTTCTGACTGAACTTTTGACATCTCTCATTTCTTAGCTTATAGTGCAGCTGCTGTCAGATGTTGATGATTTCCCACTTGAACTTGCTGATAACAAGCTGCAGTGCTAAATCATCAGTTCAAGCTAGCAGATTCTCCATCTTCTGATGAGTACAAATGAGCATCTGCAGCTTGAGATTCTGCTCCACAGAGTGCTTCTCTGCATTGATGAGATGCTGTGATTGCTGTCAGTTGTGCAATTGATTCTGTTCTGTTAAAGCCTGCTCCCACTCTCAGTCTGGATCAAGTCCACACATAATTTTCTGCAGATTAGTGTGATGGTGGATCTGATAGTATTCAACAAATGTTTTTATTGAGACATGAATCATGATGATGTTCATCTGCACACCACTGACAAACTCTGCACTCAGCAGATTAGCATTCTGTGTGAAAGATGATATAGATAATTTCTCAGCTTACCACTCTCATCAAGCAACTTGTCTCCACCATGCTGAAACTGGTGGATGTAGAATGGATTTAGTCAGTTGTGAATCTTACTGATGATCTTTAAATTTAATTCAAGCAGCATGAGTGTGTTGTGCAGAATGCAAATCTGATTCTTCTTGACCATTATCTTGAGAAAGAGATATCACTCATTCATCTACCACTTCAGTGGCAGCTTCAGCTTCTGACAGTCAGCTGCAGAGAGTAGCTGTTGCACATCATTCATTGTCTTTAGAGTTGAATTCCCAAAGATCTTGACATGGAACAGAAAGTCAAAGAAAAAAATATGTGAGCTGAAGACAAGAGAGATTCTGTAAATAATTTCAGATAGAATGAATATATTTCTGCATCTGAGATTATCATCATGCACAAGAAAAATTAAAGCATCTGACAGCTTGAGAACCTCCATACACATGTCATCAGAGTGAGAATTTGAAAGAAGTCACTTACAGCTTTTTCATGTCAAACTTATTCTTAATACAAGTTGGTGTGAAGTCAACTGTCAGTACTGATGGCCCTCCATATGAGTTTTGCTGAACTGATAGTTTGAGATTTTTGTACTGAATCTTGAGAATAGCTGTCTTCTAGTTGATAGTAAAGAGCTCTATCATGTTGTAGAAGCACAGAAGCAGATGCTGCAATTCTAGATGAAATTATTTTTCTTGCATTTGAAGAATAATTTCATTATAGAAGATCATGTTTTCAATATATACAGAAGCATTGTCATGTGGCTGCATTCTGAGATCATACTTTATTGTCAGATATTGCATTTTCTGTTCAGAAACACTGTCATTTTAGAATTCAGAGCACTGATCATATTTCAACTCACATTAAGAATTTTATTTCACATCTTCTCACTCATCACACCATCAGTCTCTTTTTTGTAGTAGCTTGAAAAATATTTTCACTTGATGTCAAGTGAATCTTTAATCTTGATTTCTGAAAGTTGATATCCATTCTTGCCATGTTTCAGCTTCTTCAGAATTCAATTGAAAAACAGATGCACATCATTTGCTGACACCTGTCAGAGCACTTTCTTAAGACAATTTCATTTGAGATTGACAGTCTGCCCTGCCTTCTTTGCACAGTAACTGCTCACAGTTAGCATCAAGAAAATAAAGCAGAGAAGATTTTGTGAGATAAGTCTGCAGAACTCACAACTTTCAGTGATTTATTATATGACATCTGAAAGTTTTGATAGTGGCTGAGCCCCCAAAATCAGAAGAAACATCTGACAGATTTTCATTGATGTTATCTGAGTCATTATTATCAGATCAGCAAAATAAAACAGAGCTGCTGATACTTTTCAGATCTGAATCTGTTGATGCTTCAAATGTGAGATTCTGATGATAGTGCCAGCCTCTCTGCAATGTCTTGCTGAAGAGAGCAGACTGCACAGATGATTCAGTCAGATCAGTCTGATACTCAGTATTATTTGAGTTGCTTAGACAAGATGAAACATCTAACATCTTATTGTTAAGATTCTCCTGATAGCTCTGGACAGCTTGATGGGTGCATCTCAATTGTGCCATGAGTGCAGACAGACAAGTAGAGATGGACAGTGCTCAGCTGGCTTTCCACAATTAACAAGAGACATGAAGAAATGATGATGAATCAAGAGCAGAGCTGTTCTGCACTGGCAGCAGTGATGAGCCTGAATTAAGAGCTGTTCTTGAATGCTGATGAGTGTGGACTGGAGCAAAAACAATCTGTGTTTGAAGTAGAACAGTATACTTGTATGTGACAGAAATATAGTGCTGAGTGAGCAGACTGATCAAGCAAGTGATTCTGTGTCAAAATCAGCAAGAGCACTTATTTTGATGCTCTGATCAAGAAAATGATAATTCATGATTTTTGATGATTTTTGACACTGCACTCTCTGATGGATGATCAAGCAAGTGAACAGGAGTTGGTGCTGTCTCAGCACTGATTGATACATGATTATAGAGACTGTGCAGCTGTGGATGAAGAGTGTTGTGTTGAGAAAGCTGAACACAGCTCTGTGTGTCTGTCTGATTTGAGTGTGTCTGCATAATTCAAAAGTCTATTTGAGTAATTTCACACTGAGCTTAAACAGATGAATTTGTGGCTTCTTGAATTAAAGTAATACGCTGATAGAAGCTGATTAGAGTATTGAATATCATTATATTTCTGCTTTCTTCAGCTAATGAAAAATTGTCATATTCAGAAAAAAGATCAATAAGTAAGACAATTGTCAATTCTGCAAATTCTTCAGCAAATTCATCACAATTTGAAGAAATAAACACATCAAAAATTATAACTGCATTGTAGTGCTGAGCTGCATCAACAAAATGATATGTTCTCTTCTTCTTTTTCTCAACAAGAAAATAAGAGTTTGAATAGAAACTGTAGCTAGATTCTAAAGTTTCTGCTACAACATAATTGTTAATAATGTCAATAAACTGCTTTTAAGAAGCATGAGAAATTTGATATGTTTTAATCTTTCACACATTATGTGAAACTGTTTGAATTTCTTAAGAAGAAAAAATCTTCAGTTGAACACAACTCATATTCTTGAAAGATTATGTCAACATGTCTTCACATTTATATAGCATAGCAAGAAGCAACTCTCTCTTCTTTAATTAAAGCTATTTATCAATATCTATCTTCTCAATTCTTTATTTGTCAGTCATGCTTCAACAGAAAATAATAAAATTTAAGACTTCAGTCATTGATTGAACTCAGTTCTGTATTTAATTTATGAAAATTCAGAATGATACTTCTTCAAACAAATCTTAATTTAATTTGTGAGTTCTTCAGATTTTGAACCATCAGATTCATCTGAAGTCAGCAGCTTAATCTTGTCAGCAACATGTTTATACTTGACATCTTTAAAAATAATTCTCATAGAAGTTTCTGAACAAGAACCAGTTTTTTGAGAATCTGTATCTCAATTATTATTGAACAGATCAGTTCTATAAGATCTTTTTGAGACTTGAAAACAATCTGATTGCTTGAAAATAACATTATAAATGTTCTTCAATACATGACTGAGATGACTTTTGCTGCAGATCTCTGCTGTTAAGAATGAAAAAAATCTTCAGATAAACTTAATCTTATTGATTTTCTTACATTCTGATTAATCAGAATGAATTTTGCTTATCATCTCAATGATTAATCTTTTTTGAGTTAGCACATAATCAGATTCTTTTAATGATTTTTCTGATGATTCTTTTAAAAATTCCACAAATTCATTCAATTTCAAGTTTTTAATGTCTTCATTATAATTCTTCTCTCAGACATGAGAAACAGATTCTACCACTGAATCTTCATCACATTCATAAAATTCATCAAGTTTCTTCTCTTCCACATATCCACCATCATCACTGTCAATTAAATCAAACATCATTCACACTGCTTTCATCTTCACCTCCACCTCCCCATAACAGCTTTCAGAAAAATTCTCTGACTCTGTGAATATTCTTCTGATTGAATGCTCATCTACTTGTTTAAACTCTTCTCATTGTTGTTCTCATTATTATAGCTGTTCTTTTTGCTTTCCAGAAAAATATTAATTTCAAATCTTATTATTGAGTTTGCCAGCTTGAATTCTTGAAACTGAAGTCATCAAGTTTAATTCTTGTTGTATACAGAGCAAATCATTTGTCTGTTGAATAAAGTATCACATTCTCATTCTGTTAAATATTGTCAAGATTAATCAAGAATTATCTCATTGTCTCTACTGTCAATAATAAGAAAAGAAGTATGCTAAATAAGATCTCTAATTTGAATGAATAGAGATTGAATTTCTGCTGAAAATGCTTTCATATCATCAGTCTGCATCACTATGACACACTTCAGTCTATCTCTCAATTTTAATTGAAGCTGACACACCAAATGTAGAGAGATCACATTAATCTTCAATCTGATGTTGATAAGAGCATCAAACATTTCATTATAAATGCTAATTGATACTCAAAGAGTCTTAGCCACATAAACAACATCTGATTTGTCAGTGGTGAGTTCAGATCAAACTCTTGTATTCTTAACTTTAACTTTAATGAATTTAAGTTGTTTATCAGTCATCTTTCTTTCTGTGTAATTTTTATTAGCTGATGACTTTGATGTAGAAATGCTGAAAAATTCACAATGCAAATGGAGTGAGACATCAATAACATTTTAAATTGTAATCTTGAGTTTACCATTCAAAATTCAATTCATAATGTGAGCAGAGTTGTTTGAATTCTGAAGTTTGGCTGACAGTTTATCAGAATTCTTATAATATCTTTTTGTGATGACATCATCTTTCTTATCTTCAACTTCATGAGCTTTACTCATAATTAAATCAACATCTTTTAAAAAGTGAATATGTCAACATCACTTAGCAGATTCATCCTCAATTCTGTTGTATTTGTCAGTATACATTGTCTTCATTTTAGAAATTCTATTGTGAGATGTTGATCTTTTCTGACCCATTCTGATCTCATTAATCATGAATCCAGCATTGATGTGATAGCCATTCTCATTCTCATTAGTATTCAAGTTGCTAATTTCATATTCTGAATTCTCAGAATTGTTGTTTATAGAGTGGTGCTTGGAACTGGGACAGGATCTCAAATCCCATGGACATTAATCTCAATCCCAAAATCTGTAGAAGAATTTGTTTCAGAACTGAGCATATAGTTCTCATATCTCATCTCAGCAGAAAATGAGATATGAAATCTCATTATGTAGTCAAATAAATTCTGACAGCATCATTTTATTATAAGATTCACATCTCAAAAATCTTCTCATTCTGTGGTAGCTGGCACCAGTTCTGATACTGAACAATCTCAAGATGGGACTGGAATGAGATATGAATTCTCAGTCTCATGTTTTATTATGTAGAGCAAGAAGCTCAAATTGCTTTTAAGATGCTAGAACTGTTATCAAAATTTGTTATTTTTTCTACAGTGTGTATCATGATCAAAAAAAGATTTAATATTTTTGAAAATGATTCATACTAATGAATAATGTTGAGGCCAGTAGTCAGCTTATGTCAGTTCAATAATATTTATTTAATTAAATAAATTGATATTCTTCATCTTTATTACATTCTTTTTCTTCTCTTCTTCTTCTTCTTCTTTATCTTTATTATTTTCATCATTTTCTTTCTTCTTCTTCTCTTTGGTGGGTCTTCTTGCCATCTTTGACAGTGTTTTAATATTGAACTTTCATCACCTCATAACAGAGTCAGAGACTTCAGAGGTGACAGAAGCAGCAGTGTGGGCAGCAGAGACAGAAGTGACAGATGTGGCAGAACAGACAGCATGATGAGCAGAAGCAGCAGCAGAGATGACAGAATGAAAGTGATTAACTGTTTTAATTGATCTGAAAAACTGCAATTCAATTATGGAGCTAATCTTCATAATCAGATGCATATTCTCAGTATTGACAGTCACACACTTTCAATATGTCATTGTCATAATCAAGTCTTTTCAATTTGCATTAGTCATATGAATATCAACTTATACAATTGTTAATACTTACACTTGAGCAAGATAACAATAATCATCTCTGCAGTCTCTTGAAAATTTTTAATAACAGTATGTTGTCAGCAGATATTGTGATCTCAGTCACAGTTAATAATGATTTTATAAATCAATTACTGAAATACAGCTGCAGAGATAATCAGATCTGTAAATCTTTAAAGATATTTAATCTTCTGAATCATATTTAAATAATACAATTAGCATCAGAATTATTATTAAAATTCATTACTTTTTCACATACAGATATCAGCTTTTAATTAATGTCAGAAGAATTATAAGTGAGAGATTTCTTTTTTAAAGATTATTAAATCAGTCTTTAAATTTGTCTTATATCAAGTTGTCTTGACAGCTTTTCAGTCTTTTAATGCAGTCTTGTGCTGCAGTTTGCCACTGGTCTTGTACTGATCAGTTTGGAGAAACTTGATGTAACTCATTATTACAGAAGAACAGATGAGACAGAGTAGATGAGAGAGTTGGAATGATTTGTGAGAGAAATCAATAAATGATGATGATTTTGATAATAATTAGTCTACAGAAAAGAAAGAAGAAGAAGAGAGAAGATAAAAATAATTAATTTTATATTTTCTGTCTGATATCACAATACTGTGACAACTGATCATGAGTTTATAGTAAATAATATACTGACTTAATATCATGTCAAAACAAACATATTATATTGAAATAAATATACTCTAATATTACATAGCAACAGTTTCTTGTATCATGACTTTAACAGCTTGATATTGTGTCAAAACAAACACACTCTGATATTACATGGTAACAGTTTCTAGTATTGTAGCTTTAACAGCTTGATATCACATTAAAATAAATATATTGTGTTGAAATAAACATATTCTGATATTGCATGACAATGTAGTAAGCTGCATAGCAACAGTAGTCAGTATAGAAGTCTGATATTGCATTCAAACATTCTCATATTATTTTATAATCAAACATGTCCCAAGCCATTCATTCAAACCACTACTTATCTCATAAATGAATGAAAATGACTTCACAAAAAGAATATTCAATATATAAGAAGATCTGTACTGCACAAGAAAGCAGGCTGGCTCTTTTTAGACAGAATTGTAATGTGTTTAAAGCTGAAGAGATCAATCACAAGACATATTATGATATTTTCTGAAAGCTTTAAGTCAAGAAGTCATGATGTGTATCAGACTATCAGCAGTAAACTGATTTATATCATACTGACACAGATTACAGAAAGAATATTAATAAGCAAGAGTATCAGATAATGAAGAATCAGATTATTGAAGAACTCATAATCAAGCAATTTGTCAAGAGCAAGTTCAAGAAATATTATAAGCATCAAATGCTAGTGGTCTGCAAGAAGCAGAAGACTGAAGAGAAGAAGAAGCATAATGAAAAAATCATGCAGATGCAAGAAGAGATTAAGAATAAGATATATTAAAAAATAATGAAATTCAGTAATGATTCTAACACATTTAGATCAAAATTGAACTTGTAGCACATTCAATTGCTGTGTGCATTTAGACTCACATTCATGCAATGATGACTGCACTTAAAATCAAAGTTATAACTCATGAGCACAATTATCTTGCTGCTGCTGGTTTGTTGAAGAATAAGATGAAGAAGAAGATGAAAACATTTCAGAGTTATTTACAGACTTTATTAAATAAGAAGATGCTATCATCATCAGAGAAAATGAGCAAGAAGAAGTTTAAGATTGTCATCTCTTTTAATAAAGAAAAGAAGAATGAGAAGAAGAATAATAACTAGATTGTTAATATCTAAAAGCATTTTATTTTAGTTAGTAATCAATTGAAAAGTCTTTAACAGATAATTTCTTCATAAAGAAATCATTTGACAGATACTCTCTCTATAAATAAAGTTATTATCAGAACATTTTCTCTATAATGTAGATTAATAAAGTATGAAAAACTTTTCAATCTTATTCTCATGAATTTTTTAAATTTCTTAAATCTCTTGTAACTCTTCATTCTGCTCTCTCACAATTCAATTCTTTAACTTTAAATTCATTGTCAAGTTATCAAAATGAAAGTCTTCCAGAAGTCTGTTGTTATTGATAATAATATCTCATTTTTTACTGATATCTCATCTGAGTTAACTCAGATGCAAATTGAGAAAGTCATGTATATTAAATAAGAGTAAGAGAACTCAAAGTTCTTCACTATCTGATGATCAGTAATAGATGCTGCTTAATTAATTGAAGAGAAGAAAAATCACAGCTCAAATTAAGCTGTCAAGAATCATCACTCAGACTTCTAAGCTCAATATAATCAAGCAGCTGAGATTTCAAGCAGTAATTTAGTAATGATTTGCAAAAATTATTGAATGATTCTCAAGCACTCAGATTTTATTGAAAATAACACAAGTGAGTTGAAGAAATATCTAAAAAGTACAGAATGTGATAAGAGAGGTGATGAATCTCAGAATCTACAGTAGATGATGATAAGTGATTATTTTGTATCTTTATATAAAAAATAATGAAATTTGATAACAGTTTTAATGTCTTAGAAGTTCAATCAAAAATGTTCTCAAAATGCATCATCTATTTCTGAATGCAATTCACAAAACTTTCAGCAGCAATTTATTCAAATCATGATATTTCTGAATATATTCTTTCATGTGATTGAAAACTCAGTCTTTAAGATCATAATATCAATACTCAATTCTTCAATGACAAACAATATTTCAACTTGTAAGACACTGTATCAGATCATGAACATTATGTATGATAATCTGTTCAAGACACTGCTGGCTGATCTTGATGTAATAACAAAAATGTTTTTAATAGTAAATAATTGAACAAGTTCCAACAATCTTGCTTTTCTGATGATTAATGAATATTATATTACAAAGAATTGAAAGTACTGAGAATATTTGCTATAATTTGAGAGCTTATATAAAGCTTATACTGAGAAAAACATGGTGAAAGTTCTTACAAAATATTTAAATGCATGAAAGTTAGAGCATCAGCTTCTAGCAATCACAAGTGACAATGTATTCAATAACAATATAATGCAATTAGAGCTCAAGAAACAACTGCAGTCAATATTAATAAAATTGAATAAATCTGCTGAATGAGACTTAGAAGCTGGAACAATATTCTATCTGACTCATGTGATACAACTTGTGATTCAAGAGCTTGTCTGCAAGCTCAAGATTCAGTCAGAGAATGATATATTGCCAACAATATTTAAGAAAGATGATTTTCAGAAAAATTTCTCATCAAATAATATCTTTGCAGATATATTTAAAAAAATAATAAATTTAAATAACAGTTCTGACACATTTGAAGCAATTTACTAATCATGTGACTAACTTCAGATTTGATTCATAGTCAATGTCATCAATGCATCATCTTAAGTTGTGACTCAATTTCAAGACTACTAATAAATCAACAAGCAAAAGATGATTCAGAATGTCCAAATCTGATGAAATTTAATATATGAGATGTGTGTACAAGCATTAGCTTTTTGTGAAGCTATTAATGCATGAAATCAAGATTTAGTGGTCAAGTATCAGACTCTACAGCTATCTGATAATGAATGAAGTTAAATGCAGTACATGATCAAGCTTCTACTGTCATTCAACAACTATATAAAGATAATATCAAAGATAAAAGAGCTAACAATTTATATGATGTGGGCAACTTACAATCATCTATTTGTTCATTTGGAAGAGGAGAAGAGTAGACTCACAATAAAACACTGAAATAATATTAAGAAGATTATAACTGCTGTTAAATTAAAGTTTCAAAAATATTATGAAGATACAGAGTATCTTAAAAATGAGCTTCAGACAGTAGCTGCTGTTCTTCACTCAATTCACTGTATGAGAGTATATGATTCTGAAAATTAAAAAAAGAAGAAATGTGAAAGATATTAACAGCACATTCTTACATAATATAAGAAGCATTATCAGTAATATAAGAAGTCAAGAGAGATGATTGCAGATGATAATGAGATATATTATTATTCAAATAATAATTTACTTCATACTGATGTTATTGTTAGAATATTAAAAATATTCTTTTTAAAAAATCATTCAGAGATTAAGAGAATACTCTCACTGAGATGAAATGATATCTTAATGATGAGAATTTGATTACAGAGTCAATATTACTGTTGAAGCAGTAATAAAATCTGAAGTTGATCTTCTCAACAGTTGCTTGCATGGTTAAAGACATTCTGATCATACTATTGATAGAAGTAGATGTTAAATATGTGTTCAACACCACAAGAGACATCTGTCACTATTGATGATCACAGCTTCATATATCCATCATCAAGAAGATTATGTTGCTGAAACATGATGATAAAAAGCACTTGCTTGATGAAGCACTAGTATCAGATGCAGAATTAGTCAAGAAGATTGAAGAAATAGATATAGAAGATATTATAAAGAATGAAGATGCATTGACAAGAGAAGAGAAGAAGCAATTGTTAAGCTTGTTAAAATAGTGAATATTGTACAGAGTACTTAAATTAGAATGATTTACTTGAATTATTTTATCTAAATGCTTAAATTACTTTAAATGTGTCAGGACTGTTATCAAAATTTATTACTTTTTCATGTGACATCATGTGATTTATGAGACTAAAATTTCAGTCTCATTCTCTTTATAACTGTTTTTATCTTATCTGCAATGTCATGTTTCATGATCTGTCTCATTACTTATGTTTGAACCCAGTCTTAAGTTATTAGATGAGGCCAGAATTCTGAGATCATCAGATTTTAAAAAGCAGATCTCAAGTTCCATCTCTCTCACACATCATTAAATCATGTCTCATTTCAGACTCAAGATTTTGACTCAGTCCCATCCTGGGAGAGGAACATGAGACAGAAAAGCTGAAATTAAGTTCAGAATTCTGATTCCACTGACTCAGTCTAGTTGTTCATATGGGTTTTTAGATAAAGAGAGTTGACTCTGACAGAGAACTTTTTGAGATATGAGTTTCTGAGATTCAAAGATTCTTGCACATGATTATTGTACATTTGTCTGACAGAATACATACTTGATTTTTCAGATTGAGGCAGAACAGTGAGCAGATTATCATTCAGTTTTTTATTATTCTTGACACTTTTTAAAATAAAGACATACTGATGAATATAAAATCAAATGTCATTCTTTCAGATTTAAGAAGTATTAACTAAAATCTTCAGATACTCACACTTGTGAATTTTATAACTGATATTGTTCTTACAAAATTAATACTTAATCTCAGTGGTGAATGTATTCCAATCTTCTGCAATATAGCTGCTGAGAGACTTCATTCATTTACTTATTCAGTTACTAAAGTAGTGAGTCATTCATTTCATGATCTTTTTGAATTCTGCTTTAAGATCATGATCAATACACAGCTGATGAAATCTTTTCAGAAACAGAATGATATTCAATTTTTTAAATCATGAAGTATTCACAGTGCCTGGTGCTGGCATAGATGTATGAATATACACTACAACTCATTCATCAGAATTGAATTTAATTGAAGAATCATCATCTGTACTGACAATGCTAACATCTGACTTTGAATTACATGGCTGTCATTGTGGTGCAACAGAGCTTGAGACAACAACATTATCAGATATTTTGAAATCAGTAATTAAGTTTTTAATCAAGCTCTTGTTCAACAAATAATAATATTCTTCAGAATAGAATAACATTTAGAATAACAATATGCATACACAGATGAATTTGAAATTTAATCAAGAGTTTTTAAATGTTTAGAATATTTCTCATCTCTCTTATCTTTTTTTCTCAATCTAACTATTTTCAGATCTTTCTCAATTTTATAATATAAACTGAACTACTCAAAGGCCATCTTTGGATATTTCTCAAAAATATTCATTATTAAATGTGATTCTAACTGTGTTAATAGAATCTATATCAGTAAAAACTATTCAATAGAAATCTTACCTGTCTGTATCTGGAGATCATCTTCTACAGAACTGTTTTCTTATCTCAATAATATCATATTTAAATATTCAGAATACAGACATCATTTCTGTATGCCTTTACAAAATTTTCAAACCATCTGATGTGATAAATTCAAAATCTATATCAAAATTCTTTAGCTATATTCATTCAGCTAATCAAATGGAACAACAAGAGAAAAAGCAATAAAAAACTCTTTCTGCAGGATTCACCATAGAATTTTTTGCTTTGCTGTAACAATCCATTACAAATACCACACTCACCACATCACTGAAATATGTCTCAGCTTGATCATCAAAATGAAGTGGGCAAATTGTGGGAAGGCACTCTCTCATAATATACATATCTCAGTAGAAGTGATAGTAGAGTGATGGAATGATGATCAATCATATATGCTCATGCTCATCAACAACAAATCCAATGAAAGAATAATATTGCAGAAAATCAGAAAGATGAGAATAGAGTGCTCTTGATCATGTATGGTAGTGGAATCTCATTGTGCTAGTCATATAGCAATAATGTATGAACAATCAACATCTCCATATTGGAACATTGGAATAGTAGAAACAATTAAATTAGACTGGATCAGTGGGACTGGAATTCCAGACTCAATTCTGACTTTTTCATTTCATTTCCCTCCTGTGGAGTGTACTGATTGAGACCATGTATGCTCAGGACAGTGCCTGGAACTCTAGTGTATGAGAGAGGTTGAATTCAGAACCACAGTACTATAGACATGGCTGAGTTCAGAACCACATTGTTATAGACATGACTGGCATCAGCTGAGACTGGAATGAGATGAGATGGAACACAGTACAGTCTATTCAGTTTGGTACTGACATATGAGCATATGAGATTGAGATCCCATCTCATATCATGTTCAATATAAAAAAGTAATGAATTTTGATAATGGTTTTAGCATATTTCAGCAATTTTAACACTGTTATACCCACATCACTTATCTTATATAATATTGCTGGAATTCTGATTCCAACCCAGTCCTGTCTCTCTCATGAGATGTCTGGAATTTGATACACAATTCTCATGATGGGACAGTTCTGGCTGGAATTACTATCAAATTAGTATGGAATCCCAGTTCCATTATTCTGCTGAGATGGGATATAGATCAATATCACTGCTGCTGGAATCAAATTTGAAGCTGAATTTGAAACTGAAATCAATGCACATGAAATTTGAGATTCTGTTCCAGTTCTGAGCACCACTCTAAATCAAATAGAAGAAGTAGTAAATTGTATAATCTATCTAATAAGTAGAAACATGAATGAGTGGTAAGATGTTATAATAGTATGTCTTCTTAAAGAAGAGACTTGATTCAATCTTTATAGTCAAGATCAGAATGTAAGAAAAAAGATTTATTCTGTTCTGCTAGTTAGATTGGATAATCATGCCAGCAGTTTGGATTGGATAATCATGTCAGTGAAAAAGTAGACATCATGGATTTCCCCACTGCAACACACTGAGTGCTTAAACTGTCAAGAAGTACAGAATCAAGTGTGAGCTTTTGAAAAAGTATGAAAATTCACTCAGCAGAGAATGTGGAAGACTCAGAAAATAATAGAAAAACAGATCAACTATCACTGTTGAGAATTCAATTTTAAAATAGAGAATCAGATCTACTTGACTCTACACAACTATTTAGTAGATCACTCAAGCAGAAAACTAACAGAGCAGAATGCTGAACTCTTCTTAATGATGAAGAAAATAGAGAACAGCTACTGTCTGAAACTATTCTCAAGCATGAAGATATATCTGATATTTTCTTCAGACAAACTCTGCTGAGCAGTAATGAATTCTCTATCAGAACAAGAATATGAGAAGTTAGAGCTATTGATCATTAATGGAAAAAATAAATAAGAGATGGAGTAAATTCTGACAAGTTGAATTCACTGAAGTAAGCTGCAGTACTGAGTTAAATGATTAGAATATGATCATAATCTGTAATAGTATTCAGTGTGGAATTTTAAGAGCTCATCACATTAGTTAAGAGACTATCACAAGAGCAATCTGCAGAAACTGAGATCTGTAAAATAACTGACAGAATGACTGAAGACATGAGAAAGTGAGAAAAATCTATCAGAATGTGTGGATGATGACTTATTAAAAGAATGAAATAAGAGAGTCTACAGTCAGAATGTCTGGCATGAGAATATGTTTGAGTTTTTCAGAGAAGTAATGTTAGAGTCTGATGCAGAGTGGTAAAAATATGTTGAACTCAGAGTCATGTAACTGAATTCTCCAGACAACTGTCAGTAGTAGAGTTCAGAATAAGAGCTCAGAATAAGAAAGTATATATTGTACAATTGCTTCAGATTCTTCTTTTTCTCATCATGTTTAGTATTTTTGATTAAATCTATCTAGCATGACAGTTTATTAGATTCTTCTTCTTCCATTCTTACATCTAGTCTGAGATTGTATCATCTTATAAATTTTCTTCAAGTATTTGAATACTTTCTCTGCTGTTTGATAATGTTCTGGATGTTCTTCTCACATGTGGAGAGCAATGTGATGTGTGACATCTCTGTTGATTTGATTCTTGACACAGATGATCTTGCTGATTTCAGTGAAGAAGTGTTCTGCATTTTCTTATAATTTATTCTTTATTCTGAAAAGTTAATGCTCAAACTTGAGTTTCTTTCCATCTGTGAGGTGCTTGAAGTCATCAATCTTGACTGATTGCTTTTCTCTAAATTCAGTTAAATAAGCAGAAGTGCTTCTCTGTTTCTGCATGTTCAGTAATTCAGTTGCACATACTTCTTTGTATTAATCTTATTTCTTCATCAGAGCAGTCACTTGTTTCTTCAGAACACTGATCTGATTCTGAGCTTTTCTTTCAATTTGTTTGCTGTGCACTTGAGTTTTGTGAATTGTGGTGCTGATATTTATTATAGACTGCTTGTGTGTTCTGTTCCACATAGAGTGATGCTTGAGACTGGAACAGGATTCCAAATCTCATGAGTATTGATCTCAGTTTCAAAATCTGTAGAAGAATTTGTTCTGAAACTGAGTATATAGTTCTCATATCTCATTCCAGCAGGAAATGAGATATGAAATCTCATTATATAGTTAAATAAATCCCAGCAGCACCATTTCATTATGAGATTCACATTTCAAAAATCTTTCTGTTCTGTGATAGCTGACACTGGTTCTGATACTGGATAATCTTAAGATGGGACTGGAATGGAACATGAATTTTCAGTCTCATGTTTTATTATGTAGAGCAAAAAGCTCAAATTGCTTTTAAGATGCTAGAACTATTATTAAAATTTATTACTTTTTTTACAGTATGTATCATGATCAATGAAAAACTCAATATTCTCAGAAATAATTCATATTAATAAATAACATCAAGACTAGTAGTCAGCTTATGCCAGTCCAACAATATTCATCTAGTTAGATGAATTGATATTCTTCATCTTTGTTGCATTTTCTTTCTTCTCTTCTTTTTCTTCTTTTTTGTCTTTATCATCTTCATTATTCTCTTTCTTCTTTTTCTCTTCAGCAGATCTTCTTATCATTTTTAATAGCATCTTAATATTGAACTTCTGCTGCCTCACAATGAAGTCAGAGACTCCAGATGTGACAGAATGAATGACATGACAGACAGAAGTGACAGTAGAGACAGCAGAGCAGAAGTGATTAACTGTTTTAATTAATTTAAAAAATTGCAACTCAATCATGAAGCTAATCTTCATGATCAGATGCATATTCTTGATATTAATAGTTACACACTTTCAATGCATCATTACCATAATCAAGTCTTTCCAATTTGCATTAGTTATATGAATATCAATTTATACAATTATTAATACTCACACTTGAACAAGATAACAATGGTTGCCTCTGCAGTCTCTTGAAGATTTTCAATAACAGTATATTGTCAGTGAATATCATGATCTCAGCCACAGTTAACAGTGATTTCATAAATCAATTACTGAAATATGACTGCAGAGATAATCAAATCTATGAATCTTTAAAGATGTTTAATCTTCTGAATCACATGTAAATGATTCAATTAGCATCAGAACTGTTATCAAAATTTGTTATTTTTTCATATATGAGTATCAGCTTTTAACTGATGTTGGGGGGGTTGCAGGTGGGGGATTTTTTTTTCAAAGACTGTCAGATCAGTCTTCAGATTCATCTTATATCAAGTTGTCTTGATGATTTCTCAGTCTTTTAATGCAGTCTTGTGCTGCAGTTCACCACTGGTCTTATATCAGTCAGTGTAGAAAACTCAATACAATTCATTGTTGCAGAAGAACAGATAAGATGAAGTGAATGAGAGAGTTGAGATAGTTTACAGAAGAGATCAATAAATGATAATGATTTTGATAATGATTAATCTACAGAAAAGAAAGAGAAAGAAGAGAGAAGATGAAAATAATTGATTTTATATCTTCTATCTAATATTATGATACTGTGACAACTGGTCATGAGTTTATAGTAAACAATATACTGACTTGATATCACATCAAAACAAACATATTATGTTAAAATAAGCATACTCTAATATTGCATGACAACAGTTTCTTGTATTGTGGCTTTGACAGCTTAATATTACATTAAAACAAACACATTCTGATATTACATGGTAATGATTTCTAGTATTGTAGCTTTGGTTGCTTGATATCATGTCAAAACAAACATATTGTGTTAAAATAAACATATTCTGATATTGCACAGTAATGTAGTAAGCTGCATAGCAACAGTAGTCAGTATAGAAGTCTGATATTGCATTCAAACATTCTCATATCATCTCATAGTCAAACATATCTCAAGCCATCCATTCAAATCACTACTTACCTCACAAACAGATAAAAATAACTCCACAAAAAGAATACTTGATGCATAAGAAGACACATGCTGTATGAGAAAGCAGGCTGGCTCTTTTCAGATAGAATTATAATATATTTAAAGCTGAGAAGATCAATTACAAGACATATTATGATATTCTTCAAAAGCTTCAAGTCAAGAAGTTATGATGTGTATCAGATTATCAGCAGCAAACTGACTTATATCATACTGACACAGATTACAGAAAGAATATCAATAAGCAAGAGTATCAGATAATAAAGAATCAGATTATTAAAGAACTCATAGCTAAACAATTTGTCAAGAACAAGTTCAAGAAATATCACAAGTATCAGATGCTAGTGGCTCACAAAAAGCAGAAGATTAAAGAGAAGAAGAAATATGATGAAAAAATCATGCAGACATAAGAAGAAATTAAGAATAAGATATATCAAAAAGTAACAAAATTTGATAATAGTTCTAACACATTTAGATCAAAATTGAACTTGCAGCACATTTAATTGCTGTGTGCATTCAGACTCACATTTGTGCAATGATAACTGCACTTGAAGTTAAAGTTATGACTTATGAACATGATTGTCTTGCTGCTGCTGATTTCTCAAAGAATAAGATAAAGAAGAAGATGAAAACATTTCAGAGTTATTTGCAGACTTTATTAAATAAGAAGATGCTATCATCATCAGAGAAGATGAGTAAGAAGAAGTTTGAGATTGTCATCTCTTCTGATGAGAAGAAGAAGAATGAGAAGAAGAATGATAACTGAATTATTAATATTTAAGAATATTTTATTTTAGTTAGTAATTAATTGAAAAGTCTTCAATGAATAATTCCTTCATAAAGAAGTCATTTAACAGATATTCTCTCTATAAATAAAGTTATCATCAGAACATTCTTTTCATAATGTAAATTAATGAAGTATGAAAAACTTTTCAATCTTATTCTCATGAATTTCTCAAATTTCTCAAATTTCTTGTAACTCTTCATCCTGCTCTTTCACAATTCAATTCTTCAACTTTAAACTTATTGTCAAGTTGTCAAAATGGAAGCCTCTCAGAAGTCTGTTGTTATTAATAATAATGTCTTATTCTTTACTGATATCTTATCTGAATTGACTCAGATGCAAATTAAGAAAGTTGTGTATATTAAATAAAAGTAAGAGAACTCAAAGTTCTTTACTATCTGATGATCAGCAACAGATACTGCTCAGTTGATTAAGAAGAAGAAAAATCACAATTTAAATTAAGCTGTTAAAAATTGTCACTCAGACTTCTGAGCTCAATATAATTAAGCTGCTGAGATTTTAAGTGATAATCTAGTGATGATTTGCAAAAATTATTGGGCAGTCCTCAAGCACTCAAGTCTTATTGAAAATGACACAAGTGGGTTGAAGAAATATCTAAAGAATGTAGAGTGTGACAAGAGAGATGGTGAATCTCAGAATCTATAACAGATAATGATAAGTGATTATTTTATATCTTTATATAAAAAGTAATGAAATTTGATAACAGTTCTGATGTCTTAAAAGTTCAATTGAAAATATTCTTGAAATGCATCACTTATTTCTGAATGCAATCCACAAAACTTCCAGCAGCAATTTATTTGAATTATGATATCTCTGAATATATTCTTTCACATGATTAAAAACCCAGCCTTTAAGATTATAATGTCAATGCTTAATTCTTTAATGACAAACAATATTTCAACTTGTAAGACACTGTATCAGATCATGAACATCATGTATAATAATCTGTTCAAGACACTGCTGACTGATTTCAACACAACAACAAAGATGTCTTTGACAATGAATAATTGAACAAGTTTCAACAATCTTGCTTTTATGACAATTAATAAATATTATATTACAAAGAACCAAAAGTATCAGAAACATTTGCTAAAGTTTGAGAGCTTACATGAAATTCATACTGAAAAAAACATGGCAGAAGTTCTTATAGAATGTCTGAATGCATGAAAACTAGAGCATCAGCTTCTAGTAATCACAAGTGACAATGCATTCAATAATAATACAATGCAATCAGAGCTCAAGAAACAACTGCAGTCAATATTAATAAGATTAAATAAATCTGCTGAATAAGACTCAGAAGCTGGAATGATATTCTATCTAACTCATGTAATATAACTTGTGATTCAAGAACTTGTCTGCAAGCTCAAGATTCAGTCAGAGAATGATGTGTTGTCAATAATATTTAATGAAGATGATCTTCAGAAGAATTTCTTATTAAATAATATCTTCACAAACAGACTTAAAAAAATAATAAATTTTGATAATAATTCTGACACATTTGAAGCAATTTGCTAATCATGTAACTGATTTCAGATTTGACTCATGATCAATACCACCAACACATCATCTCAACTTGTGGCTTGATTTTAAAACTATTAATAAATCAACAAGCAAAAGATGATTCAGAATGTCTGAATTCAATAAAATTCAACATATGAGATGTGTGTATGAGTGTTAGCTCTTTGTGAAGTCATTAATGCATGAAATCAAGATTCAGCAGTCAAGTATCAGACTCTACAGCTATCTGATAATGAATGAAGTCAGATGCAGTACATGATCAAGCTTCTACTGTCATTCAGCAACTATATAAAGACAATATCAAAGACAAAAGAGTCAACAATTCATATAATGTGAGTGACTTACAATCATCTATTTGCTCATCTGAAAGAGGAGAAGAGTAGACCCACAACAAGAAACTGAAATAATATTAAGAAGATTATAGCTGCTGCCAAACTGAAGTTTCAAAAATATTATAAAAATACAAAGTATTCTAAAGATGAGCTTCTGACAGTAGCTACTGTTCTCCACTCAACTTACTCTATGAGAGTATATAATCTCAAGAACTGGAAAAAGAAGAAACATGAAAAATATCAACAGTACATTCTCACATATTATGAGAAGCATTATCAGCAATATGAGAAGTTAAGAGAGATAATTATAGATAATAATGAGATGTGTTATTATTTAAATAATAATTTACTTCATACTGATATTATTGTTAGGATATTGAAAATATTCTTTTCAAAAAATCATTCAGAAATCAAGAGAATACTTTCACTGAGATGAAATAATATTTTAATAATGAGAATTTAATCACAGAGTTAATATCACTGTTAAAACAGTGACAAAATCTGAAGTTAATCTTTCTGACAGTTGCTTGCATGATTAAAGACATTCTGATCATACTGTTGACAGAGATAGATATTGAATATGTGTTCAACACTGCAAGAGATATCTATCACTATTGACAGTCACAGCTTCATGTGTCCACCATCAAGAAGATCATGTTGCTGAAATATGATGATAAAAAGCACTTGCTTGATGAAGCACTAGTATTAGATGCAGAGTTAGTCAAGAAGATTAAAGAGATAGATATAGAAGATATTATGAAAAATGAAGATGCATTAACAAGAGAAGAGAAGAAGCAATTATCAAGCTTGTTGAAATAATAAACATTGTACAGAATACTTGAATTAGAATGATTTATTTGAATTATTTTGCTCAAATGCTTAAATTGCTCCAAATGTGTCAGAATTATTATCAAAATTTGTTACTTTTTCATGTGACATCATGTGATCTATAAAACTGAAATTCCAGTCTCATTTCTCTCATAACTGTTTCTGTCCCACCTGCAATATCATGTCCCATAACTCATCCCATTACTTATGTTTGAATCTGGTCTCAAGTTATTAGATGAGGCTGAGATTCTGAAATCATCAGATTTTAAAAAGCAGATCCCAAGTTCCATCCCTCTCACACATCATTGAATCATGTTCTGTTCCAGGCCCAAGATTTTGACCTGATTCTGTCCTGAGGGAGGGACATGAGATGGAAAAGCTGGGATTGAATCTGGAATTCTGGTCCCACTGATCCAGTCTAGTTCCACAGTGGTGTTAAAGTGTTTAAAAAAATTTGCTTTGTTTTATTTTCTTGTGCACTTGGGACTAGATTGATCCACTGATACAAGAAAAGATTCAACAACTGATTCTCCAATAGTGATAAGTTTAAATTGTTTGCAGATGCTGACACACTTGAAGTCATGATCAACACTGCTTGAAATCTTTTAACTGAAAGACTTTAAAAAGAGTAAAGTAAGATGATGTTTAATATTATAATATAATCTCAGACTAGGTGCAAGAATGAAAGAAGAAGAATCTAATAAACTGTTATACTAAATATATCTAATCAAAAATACTAAACATGATGAAGAAAAGAGAGATCTGAAGTAATTGTGTAATATATACTCTCTTATTCTGATTTCTTGCTCTACTAATGACAGTTGCTTGGAGAATCTGGTCACATGACCCCAAGCTCAATGCTTCTTTCTCACTTCATGCCAGACTCTAACATTCAGCACATATTTCACATTTTGTTTGATTTTTGCAGTTGAGAAAGAGATGATCATATATATAGAAATTAAAATCTTGAATATGTGCTTTTGTTCTGATTTGCTTGATGCTCTGATACTGATAGACTGATAAGTTTAAATCAGCAATATTGATTTTCTTTAGAGATTTTGCAATCTCAGTATTTTAAATATGACAAATAACAGAAGTATGCTTTTTAATCTTTCTGTTTTCAGCTGAAGTGAGCTATTGAGGTGATTTCTTTAGAATGATAAAATTGAAGGTTTCAATTTCATCTTTCAGTAGATGAAAATCAGTTCTATGATTGAATACTTTAGTGAAAATATTATGAATACTGAAAAGTCTCCATTGTTCATCTTTGTGTGTAGACTGCAAACAAGTCTGAGTTGGACTGAGTAGCCATGGTAGACTACTCAACTTGATGAGTTTTGAGTTGCCTGGAACTCCTACTTATGAGTTATCAAGTCAAGTTTGAGCTGATACTGAGTTTTACTCAAATTTTGGGGGTATATAGGAAAACCACAATGCCATTGGATGAAAATAAGGTTTAATTACATGATACCTATACCACCCAGATTGTCTTTAAAATCCCTATCTAATGGTTATTTTTTCATATTTTTATGATTTAAATTGGATGAGATATTTAGTAAACAAGTAGTTGGCTCCTTGATTTTGAAAACATTAGTTCATTAGCTTTGGACCTTTATATAAAGTTGAGGAAAAGTCCTAAA
>NW_003052497.1:2581473-2602090 GCF_000003515.1 Uncinocarpus reesii 1704 | reverse complement strand
AGTCAAGTTCCAAGCTGACCTTAGTTACTTATTCTTACTTATTTTCAGGTCTATCTGTTGGATTTGAGGTCCTGAAGTTCAAAAATCAAATTTCATAAAGTCAGAGAGAGAATTTTGTCCAGATGATTTATGTCCTTGTAGAAAATCAGCAGAGAATTCATCAGTAGTTATGAGATAACAGAAAAATCTTTAAAGAATTTTGTAATTGTGAAAATTACAGATTTAGTAGTTAATTTTGCTTTAATAAAAGCATTATTAATTCTGTTTCTCACAAAGTAGGCTTTTTCATAAATTTTCTTGCTGATTTCAGCAGTAATTTTAAGCACAAGTCTTTTCTTCAACAGATTTATTTTTGTTGTTTTCTTTTTAGTTGAAGTATTTGAAGTTGAAGACTGTAAAAAATATATTATTTTGCTACATAAATCTTTCTTCAGTACTTCTGAGTAAGAGAATGATGAAGAAAAGATAGCAGAAGCAGAAACAGAGACAGAAGATTTAGAAAATATTTGATTTTTAATAATAATAAAGTTACTTTTTGCATTCTCAAGCTTTTCAAGTCTTTTTTTCAGATTTTGAATTGAAGAATCTTGAAAAATGGAGATATTTTCAGACTTATAGAAGAATAGAATTTTTTGCAGACTGAGAACATATGAGTTTAACTCTTTTTAAACAAGAACATGTTTTTTATTTTTGAATTCCAGTACCAGTTTTTGAAGAATCTCTTTGAAATTCAGATTGGAGAAGAAGAAGAAGGAGGAGAAGAAGAAGAAGAAGAAAAAGAAGAAAAAGAAGAAGAAATTATTGGAAAAATAAAAGAAGATTTTAGCTGATTTGTTTGAAGTTGATTTGTTTAAAATTGAAATTGATGTTGTATTAGATGTTGTATTGAGTGTTGTAGTAGATGTTGTAAAATTGAAAGAATTGGCTGAGTTGAGATTGTTTTTGCAACTGGTGTCACTGGAATTCATTAAAAAATCAGAAATAGAAGTCATTTTGACTATATTTCAGATAAAAACACTAGATTTTTTCAATAGATTGACAAACTATAATGAATTGATTTTTGCATAAATCAAATCAGAAAAAGTCAGAGTTTAATATTTCCCTGAACTTAACAGAGTCAAGCAGTTTAATAAAAGATAACTCTGAAAACTTGAAGAGATGAGAGAGTACAGAAAATAATAAACAAGTGTACTTAATAATGATTGAGAAAATCTGTTAATAATTTTTAAAGAGAAATCATTTAAATTATCAGATTCTTTGCAGGAAAATCTTCTGTAAAATCAGCTTTTGCTATCAGAATATATATCAGAAATCTTTATACTATAAAGAGTGCAGCTCAATCTTCTATACATCTGAAAAATAGAGTAAAATAAACTACAAGTGCAGATTCTGTTTTCTGTGAAGTTAATCTCAGAGAAAAATCATTTCTTACTTTTTGAAAGAGAAGCAAGAAACTTATGAATAAGAAATAAAATCAGTATTCAAACTTATTCAATTCAGTTTTTTTTAATTCTCAAATTACAATTCTAGCTTTTCCTTACAAAATATAATATACAAAGTACAAGATGTGTAAAGTATAAAATATTTCAATGACAGAATGAGCTTCAACTGCAGAAATACTGGAAAAGCTGCTATAATATATAAGTGTAAAAAATTCTTCTTGATCAGCAGAGCACTGAATCCAGTATGTCTTATCTGACTATAAAAGATTTTAATTACTGCCACTAGAAGACAGATGCAGAGATTTGTGGCTTAGTAAAATCACTGAATATAACTGATATTTAACTGAATTTCTTTCATGAAGTTGAAATTAGACTGAGTCAGTGGGACTGGGATCTCAGACTCAATTCTGGCTTTCCTGTCCCATTTCCCTCTTATGGGATGTACCAGCTGGGACCATGTATGCCCAGAACAGTGCCCGGGACTCTAGTGTATGGTAGGGATTGGGCCTGAAATCACAGTACTATAGATATGGCTGGGCCTGAGACTGTGTTGTTATAGACATGGCTGGCATCAGCTGGAACCAGAATGGGATGGGATGGAATGCAGTACAGTCTATTCAGTTCAGTACTGACATATGGGCATATGGGATTGGGATCCCATCCTGTACCATGTTTAATATAAAAAAGTAATGAATTTTGGTAATGGTCTTAGCATATTTCAGCAATTTTAACACTGTTATATCCATGTTGTCTATCTTATATAATATTGCTGAGATTCCAGTTCCAATCCAGTTCCATCTCTCCCATGAGACACCTGGGATTTGGTACACAATTCTCATGATGGGACAGTTCTGGCTGGGATTACTATCAAATTAGTATGAAATCCCAGTTCCATTATCCCACTGGGATGGAATATGGGATCAATATTGCTGCTGCTGGAATCAAATTCCAAGCTGAATTTAGAACTCAAACCAATGCACATGGAATTTGGGATCCTGTCCCAGTCCCAAGCACCACTCTAGTTGAAATGTCTTTGAAAACTCAAGAGTGAAAGATTAGAGATAAGATAAAATCTCAGAATATCTTGACAGATTATCTCAAAAAGCTTTATAAGCAACTTTTGACATGAACTTCAAAAATTAAGTTTGTGTGCAAGCAGAAATTTTTTAGATGAGAAGTAGAGACTGAAAAAATAAATATAGAGAATAGAAATATAAAACTTGAAGAAGTTTGAGCTGAGAGCTGAAAGAGTGTGTAATTCAAATTTCTAAGTACAAAATTATGTGATTGTTGAGTTATAATTGGAAGAATGAATTTTCACCTGAAAATGGGAGTATTGACTTCATCATCTTATTTCTCAACCACCACACCAAATCTTGCTGTGAAGATGAAGAAGTAGAGTGAATAGAATGTGAGCTTTCAAAGAAATGTAGTTTTGTTCCATTTCAATCAAAATTGAAGAAGTTGTGGTTTTCTGTTGTATGGTGATTATGAATAGCATTTATTATTAGTATAACAACAAACTTGTGTTAATTAAATTTATAATATAACAACAACTCAACCACACTGAACTCACAGTATAAACAGACACACATCAATTAAAATTATAATATAATAATAACTTGTCTACATCAAATCCACAACATAAACAGACATATATCAATCATCATTATAATATAATATTAATTCATCTATACTGCTCTGCTTTATATTGTACTACATCACAACTGTTGCACATATTGTATCATTATCAATATATAAATGTCAAACATCTACAAAAACAAATATCAGTCAGATGCTGTTTGTTCTATTATATTACTTGCTTTAATATAAAGATCATCAAAAACAATTCTCTATAAAAAAAGATAATTGTCATGCATATAGTTTATTGTTAAGACTCTCTATATATAGTTATCTCTTACATTATAGACTTGATTGTCTAAATATATAGTACATCATATTACATGACTGTCTAGTGCAAGATATATTATAATAGTATGACTCATCATGCTGGTGGCAACTTCATTTTGTGTATATAGCATCTGTCATTCTGAATCTCTAAAAAGAATCAGTAATGAGTTGTATTTTAATACAAATCTACAGTTATATTGTATCTTGACTATATTTCTTTCATTTATTATTTCTGACTATAAGTTTCCAGTCTTCAGCCTCACAAATCTGCAGAAACTGAAATTTCTGAAACAACTGACAGAATAACTAGAAATATAAAAGAATAAGAAGAATTTATCAAAATGTGCAGATGATAACTTATGAAGAATATAAAATAAAAAAATCTACAGTTAAAACATCTGACATGAGAACATGTCTGAGTTTTTTAGAGAAGATAATGTTAGAATCTAGCACAGAGTGATAAAAAAGTGTCAGACTTGAGATTATGTGACTGAATTCTTCAGATAACTGTTATTAATAGAATTAGAGCAAGAGCTCAGAATAAGAAAGTATATATTGCACAATTACTTCAGACTTCTCTTTTTTTCATCATGTTTAGTATTTTCAATTAGATCTATTTAATATAACAGTTTATTAGATTTTTCTTCTTTCATTCTTGCATCTAGTTTGAGATCATATTCACAACTGCTTTGATCAGAAGATTTATCAGATTTGAACATGATTAAGTCAGCATGAATGTGAATAAAATAGTGTACAACATCTCAGAGAGCTTCTTGTAAGAGTAACACTGCAAAAGAAACTTAATTAAAATCTTGAAAGGAGCTTTCTCAGTGAAAGATTCAGCAGTGAATTGAGCAGATTCCACATCATATTCAAGAAATTATTCACTTAAAGAGAGGAAATGAGTATAGAGAAGAAGACTAATAGATTATAAGAATTCTAGAGAGTAAAAAAATCAGTATTTAAAAGAAAAGCTTTTTGAAAGACAGAACATAAAGAATGCTGCACTGAATAATAGAATTAAAGCTCTTAAAGCTTTGAAAGCTGCTGAGACTCTTGCTGCTCTTTAAAGTGATCAGAATCTTAAATGAAAGAATGAGAATTTTTAATAAGCTAAATGTGAATTTGTGAATTGTTAAAGAGCTGAATGTAAATTTATGAATTTTTAGAGAGTTAAACATGAATTTGTAGCTTTCTAGAGAGCTGAATGTGAATTTGTTGAATTTGGAGATTTCTAGGGAATTGAACATTGGATTTGTGAATGTCAATAAAGAGTAGGGGGTGCAGCACTGGAGATCAATTCTCTTGTTACATTGATTTTCATACTATTTTGGTGAGGCATTATGTATTGGTAAAATGCCAAGTCTTACTAGCCATTATAAAGACTTTTGTTCCACACCTCTGTAAATCAGATGAATGGTAATCCAATGGTATTCAAAAAATCCATTTTTTCCGGTGCCGTCCCATGCGACTTGGGCGCTGAGCTTCTCAATCACCACGCGGAGCACCCCCTTATTGGCAAGCCCAGAGCCAGCATAGACGCCCACAGCGTCCTTGCCCCAATACTCATACGTTATCGTCTCATTGCAGCCGGCCTCGGAATCAGACAGCTGTGAAGATGCACGCAACTGGTTTAGAGCAGTATTTACTAATACCGCATGCGCTGAAGATGGACGACCCCAGCGCACCAACTGCACAAATGATTTCGTTTTCATCTGTTTCGCTTCCTTGGGAACTCACATTGCGGCATCATTGTTCGACTTGGGGCCCGTGTCAGCTGACGGCTTCAGATCCACCATGTAGCATAGATGGCGACGTCCGACTTCTGGGCGTTGACCTGGTTGAACAAAGCAAAATCCAAAGAGCATTGGCTTGTTGCATGCCCTGCGGAGCTGGTCAAGGCCATTATACAGGGACCATGTGGAACGGTCGGTGCCGGTGCTGCTGCAACCAGATGGGCAGCGATCTCTGCTGTCGCCCCGGTACCGTGGTCTGTATTTCCCAGACAGAACGGCCGCTCTCGCACTCTCTGTGTCTGTTGGCATGCCCGGCGGAGGCCCGGTAGCGGTCTTGACGAATATTGATCCCAGGAGGTCATTTATTGCGACATTAGTCTTGTTGATGCTGAAGTGCCTTAGCTTGCCCAGATGACTGCCGCCGCGGCGACTGTCGCCAATGAAGGTTCTCATCTTGTCACTGCAGAACGGGCGCGACAAGGGAAAGCAAGTTGTTCTGGGTATATTTCTTGAATCTCTTGCCTGACTTGCTTTGGTGACATTTGGGAGGGGTGGCCACTATGATCCCTGCTGCACTGCCTCCATGTGCGTTAAGGAGACAAGAAGATGATACATAGTACATAGTTATGGCAGCCACCGCAAGCGTCCAAGTTCTTAGCACCTCGACCTTTTTTTCTGCACTCTCCTCTACAAATTAATACTAGTATAGTATTACCGAGAGTCGTCTTGTCTGAGAACCTGAACAATCTTAAAGGTAGCAAATGCAGCACTCTTCCTGGCCTTTGAGACAGCACAGCTAACAACACGCGCTGGATTAAACAGGTGCCGAGGGCGCTTCAATGATGCCCGCGGAGGGCAAGCCAGCTTGGTTCGAGCGCTTCGCCTGTTCACATCATCCCCACCCCTGGATTCCTCGTCAAAAAGAGGATGGTATGTACTGCATGTCAAGTCCTGACTTTATATCATATAAAACGGAGCCTATGTTGACACTCCCCCTAGCTACTATCTACGAGGTCATCGTTCCGTCACAACCAACTACTGGAATTCTATCTGTCAATCTCCACTACACTCGTCGCCTGAAGGTACCAGAGCCCTGCGAAGACTCGTGTTACAACCCAGTAGTAGCGGAGAACAAACCATGGCTGCCTTACGCGATCATGGAATACGAACAGTTCCAGATATCCACTGAGTACACATATTACGGTTATGGCAGACTCGTGTGGGCCAAACTGAAAGAAAGGGGCTTCAGGTTTGAGGTTGCTGATACATCTTCTGAGTTGGCTGTGCGCATGTTTGCCAGGCGCTCTGATGCTGAAGGGGCACACCAGATTGTCCCCCTGGGGTCCATCACAATGAATCCGTTCAAGGAATACCATAATGAAGATGGGGATGATAACAAGTGCATACCTGTGCAAGATGTGCAAGATGGCACGGGGAGCGAGTATGTGTTAATCAGCACTTCCTACCTCAAGAAGACAGTGCCGCCATTGCATGATATGGAGGTCTGGCACGTGCGCGGTGAGATTGGCTCAAGTGATCTAGTCTATGTCCAAAAGAAAGACACTGAAAAAAGCTATGGCATGAGGATTGTTCCCATAACCATTGACATCCCCCCCGCGTCTGAGCTTGTACATCGCATTAAACACCCCTACATTGCTCCACTCAAATTTGCTTTCAAGTCATCCAAGGGACTGAGCCTCCTTTCACCATTGGGTAGCGGAGGGCCGCTTTCGCACCACCTCCAACAGACACGGCAGTTCAATGTTGACCAGGCTAGATTTTATGCTGCAGAGCTCCTCTATGCACTGGAATACCTGCATGATAGGCATATTATTCTTGCACATCTGAATATGGAGGATCTCTTCATGGATTCACCTGGACACCTCAGCCTGTGCAAACCTAGTCTTTTCAGTCTGGAGGTCAAGAACAGTGATAATGTTGTGCCAGGAATATCAGAATACCCAGCTCCTGAGCTTGTCAACAACCAAGTTGCTTCGCGGGCGGCAGATTGGTGGGCTTTTGGCATCATTCTTTATGAGATGCTGAACTGGGTTACCTCCATTCTATCACCCAGGACCCCTAATAAGCGACGACTCAAGATATGTCAAGACCCTCTATATCCTGAGGGACTCCCACTGGCAGCCAAGGACATTTTGATTAAGCTGCTTGAAAAAGATCCACTGAACCGCTTGGGGGCAAAAATTGGGGCCTCTGAAATCAAAGACCACCCGTTCTTCCAAGACACCCAATTGGCATGATCTCCTTCAGCAGAAATATACCACTCCTTTCAAGCCCCATGACGCGAAAACGGATTTTTGGCCTGGGGAGAACGAGTACGACTCAAACAGGGGGCGAAAAGTGGAAGAAAAGATCGAAAATGGAAAGGTGTACAGCAGAGTAGTGGGCGCGCCTTGGCCACGATGTGAGTGGAACCAAATTGGCTGGGTGCAGGATAATTCAGACGAGCCTTCATCTCCCGCTAGGGAGGATCCTGATGATGGATGGGAGTTGTTGTGGAATCCGACGTCGTATCGATTCAACTTTCGGAATCGCTTTACTGACGAAACTTCCCCGGGCCGCCTCTGCGAGGAATGCTCCCGGTCTTACCTGCGGAGTATAGGACCGGAACCTCCAGCTATCAGACCCATGGCATCCAGTCCAGCATACGGGCCTCCTCCTTTGAGCGAGAGAAAGGCGGCTCTCGCGACTGCATTGGTGGCCGGATATGGTGTGCGTGTGTTCTCACAGATCCTCGGATACGGGAATGATTTGAACTCGAACATCCCAACTCTTGTCTACACACAGCCACAGAGGCAAAAGGAAGGTATTTGCAATCCGACCTGTTATTTCGATTCAGCAGAGCTGACACCGCTGGAGTGGGCGGTCGAGCACAACAGGCTTGATCTTGTCAATCTGTTCCTGGCTCACGGCGCTGATGCAAACGTTACTGTTGAACCACGAGAGGGACCTGCCCTCCTGAAAGCAGTGCGACGGCGCAACCAGAAACTCGTTGAAGCGCTTGTGCGGAAAACTAACCGGGTCTCTGGAACAAGGGCACTTCAATCAGCAGTGGATAGAGAACACAGCGACATTGTCAACATTCTGCTTGCCAATGGTGTTCAGTGTGACTTCGAGGAGTCTGACCGGCCACTTCCCGACCATCCATGTATGTCCGGATACAAAGATCCTTGGGAGACAAGACAACTGGAAGCAGAACATTTCACGCCTCCGCTCCTCCTGGCCGCTCGATCCGGCAACACAGATCTAGTCAAAGCACTTCTTGCATATGGCGCAAATCCCAATACTCCCTACCATGGCATCGGTGGTCTCCGTCGCGACAGCGATGGCTCCGGGCTTAAGGCACAGGCTGGCTTTACCTGCGGAAGGGTCATACAGTCAGCGATGGAGTATGGGCATCCTGAGATCGTCCAATTGCTCCTCGATGCAGGTGCTGATATCAATCTTCCACGTCCAGTCTGGCCCGTGCCGGTGTGGCCAGTGGGGGGTCATGTGTGTGAGCCAGTACCCAGAGCTGTATATCTTGAGGTTACTGCGGGCCTGGAGGCAGCGATGTCAGCGAGAAGAGAGGCAAGGTGAACTCTGAGCAGGGCATTTGTTGGGATATTTTCTTCTCGATTAGGCCAGCAAAAGCGCGACTTCAGTCCTCCGTGTCCCTGGAGCCTTTGAAGTAGGTGAGATAAAACCATTAGTTCAATGTGTTTAATTCTTTCTATAAAATCAGGGAAGAATTGCATGTTGAAACAATCATTAGATGGAGAATTAGGAGATGATTCTCATGGAATATTTAATATATTTCTGTGATGAAGGTTCATGAAGTTATTATATTTTCAAGTAAAAACTGGGCCTACTTGGCTATAATGGTGCAGAAGTCATTACCTGTTGAATTACATGGTGGAGCTACAGTTAATCGGACTCACGAATTTTTGCTATGGTTCTCTTGAGAAGCCTTGTAGTCTCGACGCCAACTCCATTTCAAACCTTTGCTTGCTAGATGGGCCTTCGCGGATATCTGCTATCATGTCAGTACCAGGGGGAAAATCGAATTCGAAAAAAGGGTCCCCCGCGCCCTTCATGTTAGCAAGCACAGCTTGCCGAAAATGCCATCTCAGTATTTCATCGGACACGCGATCACTATCATTCGGGTTGCGACAGATTGGGTCGAGTATCCTTCCATCAACCCCAAGATAATCCGGGCCAAATGATATGATTTTGTATCCGTCCTATATTTGTGTTAGCACCGGAATACAAGTTTCGTTTCCTTGGGGAGGGCGCCTTTTAATTCACTTACATCAGGGTTTATTGAAAGCAAATATGAATCAAAAAAATCGTGGACATCACCTCTTAACAGCAATCCATTCTGTGTCGAGTTTATCAGGGACGCTCCAACTTCATTTGGCATGTTTGTAACCCAACGGCCGCAGCCTTGATCGATCCATATACCTTCATGCTGCAGGGGGAACACGTGTGCAGCTTTGAATCCGAACCACTTGCGAAACGGCGCTAATGGGTTGAGTACTCCGGTAATGACACATCTTCCGTCCCTTGCGCGGACCCCATCCCGAAAGTGATTCTCCCGGCCTGAAATGGAGTGGCTCGGGACTCGCAAAGTAGAAGCTTCATCCGTCACTTGAATGGGCCCTATGGGAAAAAGAAAAAGAAAACAGTTAAAGTTAAATACGTTTACTATTGTGGAATCCGAAATGGGGCAAGGTAGCTTACCTGCAGAGGAGACATCATAATCTCCAAGCTCAACCACATGTGTAGTATGAGTGATGACTCGCCCTGAAGCTCGGTGTGTGACAGTTAACGACCGTTCTGCAACTAGAAGCACATTTTGAAGGATCCAGAGGAATATCTCTTCAGTGATTGAGCCCGCCTGGTATAAGCCTCCGAATGTGGCTCCTGTCGCAGCAAGATGCAGGAAGATGTTTCTGTATGCAGATCTGTCGGACATACAACAAAGGCAGCCGGGGGATGGATGGATATTGTGGTAGTCTCTCAGGGGGAAGTCGGGAATGGACAGGAGGACATCAAACAAGCCGCATTGCAATGCCTGTGTTTTTCAGAGAGATAATGTTTTAGTCTAACAATACTCCGTATATACAGTTGGAGCAGGTCGAGGATGAGAGACCATAACGTGATCCGAAAGAGTTGACTCAGCAGCCCGGCATATAAACAAACAACTTGATCATGATGCAAAGCATTCCTCCGTATTTGATCTTCTGCTCCACTGCTGGGCTGAAAGCTGAAGTTGCGCATGAACTAACTAGCGCCGCCACAATGTCTTGTCTCTCCACTTCGCCGGCGCTCTTTTGGGTAGCCGGGCCGGTCCCAGCCCCCAACTCGGCCCGCCTAGCAGGGATGGTCAACTTGTCAAGGCCCAAAACTCCATCCTGTCAATTCTGCTCCGAGTCAACAGCCAATCTGATGATTGGGCGGCCGAGGGTCGTGAAGGAAAATGAAAGTATGTTCAGCTCGTCACTCCATATATATAGTGGGCTTGGGATGTCCAACTCTGCAGCTGATTCAAAAAACAAAAAAGGTCTTGGACATCCGCTCTTTTTTCTTCTCCTTTCTTCGCAGCTCAAGTGATACCAGTGAGCGACCTCCTTGTTTTCCACGCCAGCGAGACCAGATTCGAGCACAATGCTGATTCGGCGCTTCCTCCCAATTCTCCTTTGGCTTGGCCTTCCCCTAATCTCTGCTTACGACCGAATCCCCGCTAACGACACTGCTCCTTGCCCCGACCCGTCCGATATCGTTTACTCCCCGTTTGCCCCATGGTTTGCCTTCTACTCAGGTGGCCCCCGTTCATCGTTCTGCTGGAAAGCTGCTATCTGCACACTTGAACCCGCCGATGAGGCTCGAAAACAGCAGTTCGGTGCCACAGCATTGGTTATGGGTCTACTTCCCCTTACGTTGCGCGACCTTGCTTGGCCGGAGCGGAGACTCGTATTGGTTTCGGCGCCGTTGCCGCACGCCGCCGCGGTCATCGTGAGAGCACTGGGCCTGGAACCAATGGTCAAAGGAGAACTGACGACTTGGGGAGAAGAGGATGTGCAACGATGGATGACGTGGGTGCGTGGCAGCTGGGTCGCTGGACTTGGTCTCCGGTCCAAATCCGCGATGAGGATCCTACTTGCAACAAGTTTCGCAATGGTGGTAGTGACTTATGGGGCGCTTGCATTGGTGGAGTTGTATTCAAAGGGTAGCGCGCTGGGCTGTACGTATCCAATTTTCGCACTGACCTGGTGCATTGTTGGGGTTCTTCCAGCGACCGTGCATACCGTATTCGAAGGTTGGCGACGACGCAAGGATATCAAGGGGCAAATCCAAACCGGGAGGCCTTCTGCGGTTCAGGGCGTCGATGAGGCATGGCCCGTCCAGCTCTCATGGGCGATTTTCTACATTGCCGGGACGCTAGTATACACCTCGATCATGGCAGTGACAGTTGTGGAGCTTTTTGTGTGGGTTGTTATTCAGCTTTCGGTGACCGCGGCGAGCAAGCTCCTCGCTCTCTATGTCTGCTTGTCACTGCGAGACCCTACAGCAAATGACGCGATATTCGATCCTTCAGCGGTTCCTGAGAATGGCAGCCCACTGAAAGCTGTCAAATAGGTGGAATGGGATTGGAGTGGCGGAACGGTTTTGAGAAATGGCGTTGTGGCAATACCATGAAATGCTAAAAGCTGTACAGAGTAGTAACTACAATATATATGTTATGGGGAAATGATATGGAGTAGGTCGATGGCCATGCTCTCCGTCGTACATTGCTGGGGACCTTCAAGACATCCAAGTCAACTAGTTAATTGCTGACTAAGTTTCCTAGGAAGTCGCAAATAGATCTGGCTGCAAAACATCATCTGGAGACTGCACTGCTACAGAGTATTCTTCATTTTGATTCTTTGACGCAATGGCCTCAGCTCTTGAAGCCATTAAATATGACCGAGGCCGGCTTTTTATCATCGATCAGCTCCAACTGCCACATGTTACAAAATTTATCCCTATTGATTCATCCGAAGCTGGCTGGCATGCCATCAAAGCCATGCAGGTCAGGGGGGCTCCGGCCATTGCAATTGTTGCGGTTCTCTCGCTTGCGGTTGAAATGCTGAATCTAGTATCTGAGAATATGATACCTGAAGATGGTGAAGATGTGAGGGCCTACATTGAACAAAAGATGGATTATCTTGTCTCAAGCCGGCCAACTGCTGTCAATTTGAGCGACAGCGCCCAAAAGATTAAGCTACTTCTGGATCAAAGGGCTAGAAAGTCAGGTCTATCCGGGGTTGAAACGGCTATGGCCTTTATACAGCATGCGGAACAAATGCTAGCCCGGGATCTTGCAGACAACCACTCAATTGGTGAATATGGTGCTACCTGGATACTTAAGAACACTCGAGCGGCACTTGAAGGCGGCAATACCTGTGTATTAACACACTGCAATACAGGGTAAGGCCCAGTGCGCTTTGGCCCCTGATCTGGGGCTGTGCCTTTCTCGATGAACCGAGCTGACTCGCGCATTCACCACTACAGGTCTCTTGCAACTGCAGGCTACGGTACCGCCCTGGGTATTATCCGCCGCCTTCATGAACATGGTAGATTGTCTCGCGCCTATTGCACAGAAACTCGGCCCTATAACCAAGGAGCAAGGCTAACCGCCTATGAGCTCGTCAGTGATAAAATCCCTGCTACTTTGATTACGGATTCGATGGCTGGGCAGCTTTTGGCAAACCCGGACAAAAAGATCGCCGCAATTGTGGTTGGCGCCGACCGCGTTGCAGCCAACGGCGATACAGCAAACAAGATTGGAACCTATACATTGGCAGTGCTAGCAAAGTTTCATAATATCAAATTTGTGGTGGCAGCGCCTCGGACGACTATCGACATGAAAACCAAGACTGGAAATGAAATCATTATTGAAGAACGTCAGTCTTCCGAAGTCACCAAAATCCGAGGCCCATGTGAGGGGGATGGCGACCATAGAGAAGCGGTAATGGAGACAATCAAAATTGCGGCAGATGGAATTGATGTGTGGAATCCTGCATTTGATGTGACCCCGGCAGCTTTAATTGATGCCATTGTAACTGAAGTGGGAGTTGAAACCAAGGATTCCAGTGGCCAGTTTCACCTGAGCTCATTATTTGAATCAATGGCATAGGTGACTGTACTCTGTAGTGTGCTCCTAAACCTGGCCACAGACCTAAGATACCAATTAGAAAGCTGTAGTTAAAGTTCTTAATTTTCCTCATAAAAGTGGATTTCACCAATATGTAAACACATCACATTATCATCACTTTAATTGTGAACCTGAAAATGATTCCTGCATTTAATAGCTATTTTTTTGAAAATTTTGAAAGTGCCCCAAAAAGTCATATTGCAATCATAACTATTTTACAGAACCTATCAATACATCTGATTATAACGGTCGGAAACATGGTTATTTTGTCTACATAACTTATCCTCTGGTAAATCTAGCATCAAATCAGAAACAGGTTTTCACTTCTTTTTCTAAGCAAACTTTCAATTGAGATATGAGAAACCAATTCTGGGAATTCCCAGAAGGAAAAGCCATATCCCCCTGATGTAGGTAGCTCGTGTCATGTGGAGTTGCGAACTTGTAAATGGAGTCGGCAGGGTATCTCTCCAGGAAATTTTGTAATTGGGTTTCGAGCAGAACTGCAAAAAAGGCCATACAGGAGCCAATCATTCTTTGGACCATAACCATTGGTTGGCATTATGTTCGGGCGGGCCATCTGGATGGCTCAAAAAACCCCTTCCAGGTCCTTTACTCTGAGAGTAATGATATATCGGCACCATTTAACCAGCTCCCATTGGATCACATAACACAGCATGATTCATCATGCTGCTGTATTACTTCAGGCTTTTTTTCCACTTTTAAAGACCGGACTTGTCTCGCTCGGGCTCCGGTCATCCACATTGTGAAGGCGCCTGGAATGGGCGGAGGCCGAGGCTTTTTGGGAGCAGGGGGAGGAGGTGGAGCCTCTCCGCTTGCTATTTCTTCAGCATCTAGGAGATAGACGTTAATATTGAGCATGGCCAATAAACCTTACTGAGTGGACTTCAAAAAGAGTGATTACCTGTTTCCGGTTGCTGTTTGACATCGATGATAGTGTCAAGAGGAACTTCTTCTATTTCCGGAGGTGGCGGATCTGGTTCTTTCGGTTTCTCGGGTATCGGCCACATGTGCATAGTTATAGCCCAGTCTGGTTCAACGACAGTTTCCCATACTTGTGGAAGAATGATATCTCCGTTAGGACCGACGAGATCATAGCGCCCTTCAGCAACATGCTGACCAATGACGTCAATATGGAGGAAGGCTTGCCGTATCAGCTCTTCCATGCCCTGGGGAAGCAAACAGTGGTTAGAGGAGAACAAGAAAGGCGGACTAAACGGCATATACTCACCTGCCATGTTTTACATAGATGAAAAGGGAAGCTGAATTTCCTCCCAATGGCATCTTTGAATTTTACAGGCTTTTTCTTCTCTCCTGACTTTTTCGCCGCAGCAGTAGCAGCAGCCACAGCTTCAGCTGCCTTGAGGTTTGCGGCCTCTGTCGCTGCCGCGGCGGCTTCCGCCACTGCTATAGCAGCTGCTTCCTCAGCAGCTTGTCTAGCCTTAGCAGCTTCTTCAGCTGCCATTAGTTCAGCTTCTATTTTCAGCCTTTCTGTTTCTGCTTTTGCCTCTGCTTTTAGTCTGTCAGCTTCCAACTGAGCCTCTGCTTTTGCTATGGCTGTCGCCTTTGCAGCGGCCTCTTCTGCAATTTTCATTTCAGCAGCTGCTCGCTCTTCAGCCGCGGCTTTATCACGGGCGGCCTTTTCGAGGGCGGCTTCCCGTGCCGCTTCACGAGCTTCACGTTCAAGTCTCTCATCCAAGATAAGCTTCTCAAGCCGCGCAATTGCTTCATCTTTTGGGTCTGGCTGGGGCGGAGCCTCTGGGGGCGGCGGAGGTGGGGGGGTTTTCTCTTTTTCGGGAGGTTGTAGTGGGGGTGAGGGCATTGGGTGGTAAGCATGCAAAAAGTGAGGAGGCATAAGTTCTCGGGGGAACGCATAGGGTTGGTTATAGTGGAAATACCCGTGATGTGGATGGAAGGGAACCATATCTGGTGGGACGAACGGTGCACTTGGGAACTGTGGGTTCATAAGGTGAGGGTCTCCATGCCCAAAACCCGGGGGCGGGGGGCTCTCGCCATCTCTTTGCTTTTCCGAATGGTTTCGAAGCTGCTGATGAAGATGATGGGGTGGCGGGGAGTGATGGTGGTCTGGACTATCAAAATAAGGCGGTGGTATACTATGACCTGGCCCAGGGAATCCGGGCCCATACGGGTAAGGTCCGCCCCCACCGTACTGATTCATATGAGCCATGGGGCCCATATGCCCCATTGGACCAAGTTGGACCAACTGATTGGATGGCATCCCCGGGGTATGCAAGTGCGGTGTTCCGTGAGGCCCAGTTCCATGCGGATAATTTCCATATGAAGGCCCGGAAGCAATGCTGTGAGGGTATCCGGTGGGAGGGACAGGCGCAACAGGCCAAAATCGCCTTTCGGGGGGGCCTGGCGGATACTCAATATATTCCTCAGATGAGTCTTCACTTTCAGGCTCAGGAACTGGATGAGCAGGGCGGGCTCTACGGGGTGGACGTGTAAGCGGTTCCCGCTCGTGAGGACCGCGCATTCGAACAGGATGGCGTCGCGTTGATCTAGCGCGGCCACGGGTAACGGCCGCATGATGGTAGTGGGATGTGCGAGGTCTTGAGGCAGAGTCAGAGGGCTTTAACTCATCGGGGTAGGATAGATGGTCCCACGGGCCACCGACATCATAAGGATCATGGTATTCGTGGCTTCCCGTAACTGAGGGCGGGGAGACTTCAACGCCTGTACCAGAGGAATCCTCCTCGCTTAGAGACGAGTGACCTGAACTATGAGAGGCTGCGTGGTCAATAGTGATGTTAAACCTGTTGGGAGTCGTTTGCAGTTAGCCAGCTGTCTCTGGATGCTAGGTCTTGTCCAAAGGGGAGATACGCACGGCATCAGGCGACGATGATTTGACAGGGCCAGGGACTTTGATGATCGCGACCCCAGAAATGACTACTTCACTCTCGCAGCAGTATTCTTGTCCGTCATACGCTTCAATGAGCTATTCATAGAGACCGTGTTGGCGACGCAAGTAAAGGCAATATATCCCAGAGACCGACGCTGAAGCCCAAGCAGCTGGGCGCCAGAAAACTGAGGTTGAATGGATGGAGTTGTTGGAGCACTTCAAGGGGTTGCCAATCTATTAACTATTCAAGAGAAGCAAGAGACAGATATGTATGTACATACACCCAGGCATCGAAACTTGGATGAGGAGAAAAAGAAAGGCGCAGGGAAGTATCAATTCAGTCAGACAGGGCGACGATTTTCCAATTGCTGCCCAATGCTAACTAGTTAGTTAATGAGAGTCTGAGAGATGAAGCAAAACAAGTGCGCTGGCAGGGCTGCTTAGTCACCCCGTTCTGATCTGCTTGCATTTATTAGTTGCATGGACAAACAGCTCGAGACTGCAGACTGCCATCCCAGGCGCCGCCTCTTCCCTCACAGCCATTGTCAAAGGAGAAATGAACCTGAGACTTTCAGATAATGAGGCGCTGCTGGACCTTTCCCGGCGAGCCACGTCCTTTCTAACCGCCCATCCTCCGGGCTTGAGTCGGCTCCCGTCCTTTTTGTTTGGGAAGCCGGAGACGCCACAGCTCTGGATGGACTACGAAGATGTACTCCTAGCCTCCTTAGCAGCTGGCAACGACAAGTCGTCATTGGAATCGCTAAACCGCATTACAAGCCGGTTTGGCTCTACGAATGATCGAGTAATTGGACTACAAGGGCTTTGTGACGAAGCGCTTACCGAAAGTGACGAAGCGTTGGAGAACGTTCTTGAAGGCTATGAGACCGTCCTAAAGGATAACCCCGTAAATGTGGTATGTTGAATTTCCAGCCCTGCTACAGCCACGGCTCCAAACCCTTATCAATTACCGCAGCCCGTTTTAAAGCGCCGTATTGCCCTCCTGCGTGCCATGGACCGCCCAGCGGAGGCGGTTTCCGCTCTTGTCGAGTTTCTGGATGCGTTCCCTACAGATGCCGATGCTTGGTCGGAGCTATCATGTCTCTATCAAAGTCAAGGGCTGTATTCGCAGGCTATTTTTTGTCTTGAGGAGTCCCTTCTTATCTCGCCAAATGCATGGAATGTATGGTGGACCCCTCTGTTCAACCTATATCATGGCTGATCACCATTGCTAGATGCATGCCAAGTTAGGCGAGGTGTTGTACCTATCAACATTACATTCCGAAGACTCACAATCAACTATTCAAAACTTGACTGAATCTGTCAAACGGTTCTGTAGGAGCATCGAGCTTTGTGATGATTATATCAGAGGATATTATGGTTTGAATATGGTATGTCCTTTTATCATATGTTCCTTTACTTATTATGCTCTTTTTCAACCGTATATCCTGGATTTGGATGCTGAAAATATGTACCAGAGCACATTGCGCCTGCTAGAAGCTGTTCGCATCCAAGGTGGAATCAAAAGCTGTGATGATCTTCCTTCTCAGCATATTGTTGAAAGTCTTCATAAAGCCTCCATAACTAAACTTCACAACATTTTTCTTCAAAACAAAGGCATGTTAGCTTCTAATCATCAACATACAGCTCTCTTGGCTGTTAGACAACTCTTAACAAGATATGGAGAACTAGCAGAGTAACAGAATAAATAAATATTTGAATCTATGCTATTAGACTAGGATGGAGTAGCAGTATTGATATATAAATACCCATTCCAAAGAGAGGTCCATGTGGAGAACTGCTGTAATACTCTATTAAGAAACATATGTATAATAGTCATTTAAGTTTGAATACTTCCTGTCACTGGCAGTAAATCATCTCCAGTGTCCCCATCACCTCCATTCCCCGGGTCGCACGTCCATCAATTTTTTTTTTTTTTTTTCCAATGAGAGAACAGGCTTCTGGTAACTAGATGGAAAAGTATAGCACCAGATGAAGGAGATGATTGAGTGAGTGACTAATCCTTCTTTTGACCACAAAATTTGTGGGTATGGTCTTTGACGCTTCAGCCAGAAGTCGGTTGGAGGGATTGCATTGACCCAATTCATTATAGGCTTCTATAATAGGCCTTACAGGAGAAAGCGATCGGAAAAAGCCAATCAGGTATTAAATATAACTTGTTACATAGCAGCCTTGGCCCATTTTCCTTCCCGCCCAAATATCCAGTCGTCCGTTCAACAAGGGGTGGAGAGAATGGAATATCACGAGAAGCAAAAGGGAGCATTGAAGTGCAATGTATTTCACGCAGTTACTGTTTCTTCAGGCCATTTTGACTGACATGGACAATGCATTATGGGGCTTCCATATGGAGAACAGTCCCCAATTACACCGAGCAGACCCCTGTGAAGAGTTTAAAGTGGGGTAGACGCAGGAAATCTTCATAGTCGACTCGAGAATCATTGGGGTTCACAGGTGGCATCCATCGTAAGGATAGCCCTGCCTTTGCGGCGCATGTTTCGATGATCTTGCGGTCAAGTAGGTAACTCTCGAAGGAAAAAGGGTTTAAGGCGTGCACGGTAACTTGAAACTTGACTCCGTTCTCAATGGGTTCAAGGCCTTTCAATGAGAGCCCAAATCGTGGCCCCTCAGGGAAGGATTTGACGAGGTAATCTTGATTTGGGGTGAGTCCAATGCACCTCCCACCAGGCTTGAGGCTGTTGTGGATGTTCTGCCAAATGGCAAAGACTTCTTCTTCGGTGGCGACGTAGTTAAACATCCAGATGGCGATGACAAGATCGAAACTTCCCAAGTCTAGAGACTCCAGAGGTTTGCTGCAGTCGGCAACGTGAAACTCGAGCCGTGGATCTCCCGAGGACTGTCGGCGAGCTTCGTTCACCATTGCCTCAGAAATATCCAAACCGACGACTTCTCGGGCTCCCCATTCGATGAGCTTTTTGGAATAGTAGCCGGTTCCACACGCAAGGTCTAAGACTCGTAGTTGGCCGACATCACCAATGTGGGATCTGATGGCTGCTAGCTCCAGCGCGCCAACTGGTAGTGCCTTTATGGCGTTGTATTCCGCTCCAATATGATCATATTGGGTGGCCATCGTGCTAGATGCAATTGACTTATTTTTCAATCAAAGATAACAGGAAAGTTTGAACCAACAAGAAGAGTTCTTGACAAAAGTTCAGTTGCAAAGAACAGTCAGGCAGCCAATGCCTTTAATAAGTTGATTTCTGTTGTAGTTAGACCCCTGGTTCATTGTCCTGCAGTTGGTTACACAAACCAGGGTGGCAGGGAAACAAATGGTTGAACAGCTTGACCTCAGAAATGGCAACCAAGTTAATGCACACATTTAGCAACATGTTGAAAGTTGATGGGTATGTCTGTAGTAATTGTGAAACCACACTGTTTTGCAGCTGTGGCAAGATGGTATAAGATTCAAGTTATGAAAATGGTGTACCATCACAGAAGTTCAGTAGTTAACAGCAACAGAGAAGATAAGATTAAGATGAACAAGAACCATAAAAAGAGCAGAGTGCAAAATCTTGTGATAATGTACTTCCCCACCCAACGAACATCCCCACCCACCGAACACCCAAAACTCACTTAACAAACTTTCAACCCTCCAGCTTCAAAATTCAAAATATGGTCAATGAGGAATCTATATGTCTTGCAATTAAGGATTTGGAAGGTCAGAAGACCCCTAATTTCAAATCTACTGCTGAAAAATATGGAATCAATCAAATTATGTTGATGTGATGCTTTAAAGACCAACAGACCTCAAGATCTGATGCAGCTTCAATTCATCACAAAAAGCTGTCAAATCCTCAAGCTCTCATTCTTTTGAAGCATATAGAGATCCTTTCTGAATATGGAATCCCTGCTATGTCTAGAATAATTACAAATCTCATTGCAGAAATCACTAATGAGGACATTGGAAAGAACTGGATCTCTCACTTTTGCAAGAAGTATGCAGGCCAGATCAAAAGTGTATATATACAGACAATTAATCAGAAGCAGAAGACTGCAGACAACTCATTCTTCTTTCTAAGCTTCTTTACTATAATATTTGTCTTATTCCATTCTTTTTTACATTCATTTGACATGCCTTTACTGACAGATAATCTCTCATCCTTCCAGCTTGAAGAAAAGATCAAGAAATATCAAATTAAGCTCTCAAATTCATACAATTTTGATGAGAAAGGCATAGTTCTTGATCTTATACAAACTGTGAAGCAAATCCTTACTCTTGATGCATTAAATTCAAAGCAGATATTGGGGTCTATGCAGTCAGAGATTCAAGATTTCATCTCAATTCTTGCCTGCATTTGTATGGATGGAACAGCACTTCCACTGTGCTTAATCTACAAGAGAGAGTCAAGAGATATGCAAGATAGTTGACTTACTGATTTGATAGCTCAAAGCATCAAGCTTATTTCCTGCT
>NW_003052497.1:2533159-2581279 GCF_000003515.1 Uncinocarpus reesii 1704 | reverse complement strand
AAAATGTGATTTTTGGAAGATATTCCATACTGCTTGAGTTGAATCTGTAACAAAAAAGAACATCAAATCTGCTTTTGAAGCCACTGGCATCAACTCTTTGAACTTCAACAGGGTTCTCAAGATCTTTGAAAATCAGCCAAATTTGAACAAACAACAGCCAATTACCCCCCAATCCACTGAATGATCTATAACCTCTACAACTGCCCAGGAGGTTTGAAGAATGATTAAATCTATACATAAAGAGCAGGCTCATGTTAATCAGCATATTGAGAAGCTTATGCATGCTGTTAAGCATCTTGTTATAGAGAAGGAGATCCTGAAGCATGAGAATAATGCTTTGATTGAATCTTTGGGGGTTGAAAAGAGATGACATCAGCATGGCAAGGCAATGGGTCTTTTTAATTCTGAGAAGCCAGGGTCTGCTCAATTCTTTTCTCCTACAAAAGTAGCTCAAATTAGGGAGAGAAATGAAGAATTAGAGAAGCAAAAGGAACAAGAGAAGACTTAAAAGAAAGAACAGAGACTTCAAAAAGCTATAGCAAGAGATGTAAAGGCTGCAGAAGCTGCTGAGAGGAAGGAATTCTGAGAGAGAGTCTGTAAGAAAGCTCAACAGCTTAAAGCAGTTGAAAAAGCTGAAAAAGCTGTCCAAAGAGATGCTCAAAAGCTACAGAAAGAGCTTAAGAAGATCAAAGAAGAAGAAGAGAAGCTTGAAAGAGCTTATAAGAGAAAGGAGATCAAACAACAGAAGAAGAGTTGCCAAATCAGAAAGAATGACTTTATGAGAAAGAATTCAGCACAGTCAGAATTCCTCAGAGACTCTCTTATAAATCTAACCTTCATGGAACTGAACCTGAAGAATCCTCCTCAAGCAGATTCAACCCTTCCAGCTTTGAATTCAACAAATGCTGTTGCTCTTATTCCAGAAGAGTCAATATCAATCCAATCCCACTCCAGCTGCATTATTAAGCCATTGCAAAGGATTTTGGATAATCTATAGAGATTTATATGTAATATTCAATTGGATCTACTAGCTACTAATATTTTATTTGAATATCTTCCTTTGTTGTTGAGATATTGGGGAAGTTGGTTGAGGGTAGAATTTGATTTTGGTGTTTGTTGGGTAGGGATGTTCATTGGGTGGTGAAATATGTTAGGCTGTCTGGAAGTGTATGTAGTTGAACAACATTAAATTAATGTGAAGAACTAGTTAATGAGTTCCACCACTAAATGATTTCCACCACTCAACAATCTCTACCACATATTATGAATTCAAGAATCCACAACAAATTGAAATATAAAAATACTTCTTTTAAATTGCAGAAATATATTATTAAAATATAATAATCTGATATAATGACATTTAATCTAACTATAAACTTACAATACATTGTGTAAATTGGTCAATTTATTAAATACATTAATGATTAAAGTATTGTATTATAACATCAATATAATATATGTTTAACTCAATTTTGGAATTATATGTAGTGAGTATATAATAGAACTCAATTTCATTTATAGATTTCAAAACTATAATTTATTGAAAGAGAAATTCTTAGTTAAATAATAAATTCAGTACTGATAGACTGTAGTGTAAAGATATTAGATGTCTGATATGAAAAGTACAGTATAATATAAATTTCTATTAACTATTCAGATACTTTCTCCAATCTAGCTCAATTTCACAATTATATAAAGAATAGCTTGAGAAAGTCTTTATTTTATAATATAAAACTTTGATAATTTTAATAATTTCAATGCATAATTTCTGTACAGTTTATTGAATTTTACTTTTGATGGAGAAATTGCTGCTTGAATTTTTATTGCATAAATTAAAGAAGTTCTGAAAGCTTTTAAGATCTTTCTGAATACTGAGTTTTGAAGCTTTTTAAATTTTTCAAATAAGAATTTTTAATTATTCCATCAAATAAAGACTTTATAATCAGCTACTGATGTAATATAAGTACTATATAATTCTCTCATTACTTGAAAAATGAAACTCTTTTTAATAATGCAAAGTCTTATTATTATTATTATTATTATTATTATTCATTATAGTCTTATGCAGTCAGAGACTATAAAGACTACCTGACAGCTCTTCTAGCTGTAGAATTTAACTAGATGTAAAGAAAACTGGTGATACAGCTTTAATAAATTAAAAGTAAATTGAAAAAATGATAAGACAAATAAGAGTTTTTTCCACTATAGAAAAGTGATTGCAACAGTTGTAGTTTTTTATTTTTTATTTTTATCTCAATAATCACTGCCTTGTAGCTAGCTTTGTTTCTTTAAGAAATAACACTAATCACTTCAGATTTAAAGAAGTTTCAAAAAGAAATTTTAAAGAAAATTATTATTATTATTATTATTATTATTATTATTATTATTATTATTATTATTATTATTATTATTATTATTATTATTATTATTATTATTATTATTATTATTATTATTATTATTATTATTATTATTATTATTATTATTATTATTATTATTATTATTATTATTATTATTGATTATAGTCTTATGCAGTCAGAGACTATGAAGACTACCTGACAGCTTTGCTAGCTGTAGGATTTAACTAGATACAAAAGAAACTGGTGATACAGCTTTAATCAATTAAAACTAAATTGAAAAGTGACAAGACAAATAAGAATTCTTTCCACCACAGAAAAATGATTGCAACAGTTTTAGTTTTTATTTTATTTTTTATTTCAATAACCACTGTTTTGTAGCTAGTTTTGTTTCTTTAAGAAACAATACTAACCACTTCAGACTCAAAGAAGTTTTAAAAAGAAATTTTAAAGAAAGTTGTGAAATATTTAATTTCTTTTGAATTTTTTATCTCTCTTTCTTTCAAACAGAGCAGTCAAGCAATAGATGCTTTGAATTTTCTTTACAGTCACAATGTCTGCAGTTCTCAGACAGATAATTTGATAATTTTATTAAGTAAGAAGCAAAATAATCATATTCAATTTTTAATTAAATAATTATGGATCAAATTTATTTAGAAATTTTCAGAATTGAGACTTTCTGTTTTGACTTAATTTCAAATTAAGAGTAGTAATTTTCTTGACTTTCTCTATTGAATAAGTTCTCAAATCACCCAAGCATTGCCTGTTCTCTTATTTATTTTTTAATGAAGATTAGAGATATATATTCTTCAGAAAAGACTTGTGCTAGTGCAGTGTCTTTTTTTGCAGCTCTATCAGCTTGTTCATTGTCATGAACATTAGCATGAGCTGGCATTCAGTGCAAATGACTGGTTATACTCATCTTATTCAATTGAGAAATATAGTTTCTAATTGAATTAAGATAGTATAATTCATCATTTAAATTTTGATTACAAGTTCTTTTTATGGCAGCTTGACTATCTGAAATAATTCAAACATTTTTATAAGAGCTGTTTCTCTGAGCTAATAAGACAGCAAGCTTGAATGCTTTATCTATTGCAAAGAGTTCTGTATCAAAGACTTTCATATGTTTGTCTAAGTTTTATGAATATCTCATATTTTCATTCAAAATGTATAGATCTGCACCATTTATTTGATTCTCAGATTGGGACCCATCAGAATAAATGATTAGAGATTTATTTGATTTATAATTTGACTGATTTAATAGTTGATTGTGATTTTCTTTTGCAGTAAGCTTCTCAGCTTTATTGATGTTTATATCAATCAATTCATCTAGATTTTTGAATCATGGTGCATTCTATTTCATTTTGATTCTCTCAGTTTTTAGAGAAGGTAGCTGATTAGAAATTATTGAGCAAATTCTGAACAGTTGACTTGAATATTTTTTTATTTTTGATGATTTTTTTTTTTTCTTTTGCTTGGTGTTTGTTCAATTTTTTCAGTATTATTTATGTTTCAATTCCAATCCAGATACTTTCTCCAATCCAGCTCAATTTCACAATTATATGAAGAATAGCTTGATGAAACTCTTTGTCTTATAATATAAAATTTTGACAGTTTTAATAAGCTGAAAGCATAACTTCTGCACAGTTTATTAAATCTCACTTTTGATGGAGGAATTGCTGCTTCAATCTTTATTATATATATTAAAGAGATTCTGAAAGCTTCTAAAACCTTTCTCAGAGCTGAATTTTGAAGCTTTTCAAATTTCTCAAGTAAATATTTTTGGTTATTTCACCAGATAGAAACTCTATAATCAGCTACTGAAGTAATACAAGCAATATATAACTGTCTCATTACTTGGAAGGTGAGACCCCTTTCAGTATTAGAAAGTCTTATTATTTTATTTAATACTCTTTTAACTGTTGCTATTTTGAATTTCACATGTTGTTTAAAAGTGAGTTTTGAATCAAATCAAATACTCAATTATTTGACTACTGATTTTGATTTGAATTCTTTGTCATTCAGCATGATAGAATTACTCTCATCATGTTTTGCAAAATGAATAAGCTCAGTTTTATTTATATTAAACTGAATGACTTGAGAATCTTGTCTTTGAAGCATAATGTCAACTGCTTTTAAAGAAGAAGACAATTTTGCTCAATTGAGAGAGAGAAGATAATTAAATCAGTATCATCAATATAGCTAGAAATTCTCACATTATGCAAATTCTCATAATTATTTTCAAAAAGATATTTTGTATATAAATCATAAAGAACTGAAGAAAGTGAAGAGTCTTGTAGAATTTCAATATTAATAGTTGATGATTTCTGCTGTTTGTTGTCATCAAATATTAACTGAATTTCTCTTTTTTGCATAAATGAGAATATCCATTTGGCTAAAGTCTTGAGTAATTTCATGTCTGAAAGAACTTTCATCAATCTATTCACTGAAACATAGTTAAAGACTTCTTTAATATTCATAAAGAGAGCAGAGATCATCAAATCTTTGAAGTTATTTAGTTGAATATTATGAGTTAAACTCATAGCTGCATCAATAGCAGAGTATTGCTTCTTACCTCCAAACTGATCATTGCAGAGTAAATTGTGACAGACTGATGTCTGATAGAGAACTCTTAATGAATTATCAGACTCAACAACTTAGTGACCTTTTGATCATGCTCAACAGCTCTCAACAAAGCTTACTAACAGCTGATGTGTTCAACCAATCAGATTCTCAATCAAGACCCACCAGTTTATTCTTGCTTTTATAAGAGCACACACACTTTGACATCATTCTCTTTTTCTTTTTCTTTCTTTCTTTAAGTAATTCTTCTTGTCAATAGAGTATAGATTAGTTAGTGAAACAAACTCTAAATTGCTTCTTTTAATCTTTCTGTGAGAGGAGTCCTTCATCAGATAAAGAGAATTGGAGCAAGATAAAAGAAATTAAAGTGAATCATTAAAAAAACCTCTCTACAGATTATAATCAAGCTGAATATTGAAATGTTGAACATTGAACAATTGAATGTCAATCATTAAAATATTGAACATTGGAAGTTGATTGCTGTCAGAGCTAATACACTGCTGTTGAGAGATGAAAAACAGACATTGAGATGATAATGGAGTGAATTATCATAAATTACATTGAGAAGTTGGTTGCTGTCAGAGCTAATACACTACCATTAAGAGATGAAAAATGGACATTGGGACAATAATAAAGAGAGTTATTGTAAATCATATTGAAATAATAATGAAGTAAGTTACCACAAAATTATTGAGAAAAGATGTTTACTCATACATCAGAGTATAATAATAAAAGAATGAATAAAGAGATATCTGCATGAACAAGAGCAATGAAAGAAAGACATTAATTTATTTTATGAGTATTACAGAACATAAATTGAGTTCTATCAGAAGCAAATTGACAGCAGATGAAAACAATTATGAGACTTGAATAGCTGATATCAGAACATCTGTCAGCTTCAGTATCAGATTCAATATCAGTATCAGTAGTGACTTCTTGTCCCCAATCCAGACTTCTCAACTCAGCAGTCTTTAATGAAAGTGATCTGAGTCTCTACTCTAGCTTTGAAATGATGCTCAGAGACAAGTTAAAGATTAATCATAAGTGCTTACTCAACTCAGATGAGAAGATTGTTTATATAAACTCTCAACTTGAAAGAATGACAGCACTGATGATGCTAGTGTGAATAAAAGAGAATTGAAGTATGACAGTATTCATACTGAATATCTTTATCAGTCAGATGAAACTCTCATTTGCAGACTCTGTACAGAGAAACAAGATCTTGTCAAAACTGAATTAAATTAAGCAAAACAATACTTCATTCATACAGTTCTTAATAAAGTTTAACTGACTGCTTCTTGAGACTAGCACTACTAGAGATGATAGAACTAAAAAGATTTATTTAAAGTTTGTCATCTGTCTGAATCTGCTGGATTGAACAGTTGAACTGCAGAAAAAGAAGTTCTATAAGAAGTACTATAAACAGTTGAGAGTGATTGATCATCAGACAGTGAATGTTAACTGTCTCTGAAAGATGAGATAAGTAAGAAATGACTTTTTAAACATCTTCTGATCAGTTCTGATCTCTCTCACTGCTCTTCTTCTGCTGAATTCAATGAATATTTATGCAGCACAAGAAGAATTTCAGTATGTCAGATGAGTCAATCAATAAAAGATTAATAAATATTAATAGAATGACTTCTGTCTCTGTTGTGAATTGAAAGAGCATCTTCTTAGAATCTGTAGACTGCTTCCAGCTATCTGACTGAATGCAGTGAGTGTTATGATGTCAGTGGAACTGAATCTGTTGGCAATTATATCAGATCATAAAGATGAAGAGAATGAGTTGAAAAACTAGTTGCTCTTGTTGAAAATTGCAGACAAAAGTCTAATAGAAATCTGATATGAGAAGTAAAAGCTGCAGAGAAGAGAATGAATAGTCTTCTCTTAGTCACTAATATCATTATTAATAAAGTATATATAGCAAGAACTTTGATTGATAGTGACTGTTGAGTTTATAAAGTTATCTCATCTCACTTTGCTTCACAATGTTGAACTCTCTGTGTGGAATGTCAACTTTGAGAGTTGAAAGAGGTTGCTGATTTAACAGAAAAATGAATTTAAGAGATTGCAAGAATCTTAATTAATATTAATGAGTGCTCAATCTGAAAAACTTGATTTTATGTGTTGTCTGCAATGAAGTATGATATGATTGCTGGGTTAGAATGAATGGAAGAAAATAGAGTAATGATTGATGTGTCAAATAGAGTATTATAAAGATTGAATGAAAGTATGATCACAAGATTTCTGACAAACCTCCTGTTGATCAAATTCAGAAAATATTAGTGAATGTCTACTTAATGTGAGCAAGAAAGATAAAGAGAGAAAAGACAGAAGTTTTTGTAATTTTTATAATTAATATAAAAAAAATGCTCAATATGAAGAAAGAGAAAGAAAACTCTAAGAAGAAATTATCAGAGCACTATAAAAACTTTCTTAATATCTTCAATCAGAAGAAGATAAAGCAGTTGTCAGATTTTTAAAAGCTGGATGTTGATCATGATATTGAGCTGCTGAAGAATAAGAATGAAAAAAAAGTGACATTACTCTAGAAATCTCTCTATACTATAGAATGAAACAAACTTTTGACACTCAGAAAAATTCTCACTGACTATTTTAATAAAGAGTTTATTCATGTGAGCAGTTCATCAGCAGAAGCTCCAGTTCTCTTCACAAGAAAGTCAGAAGAAGATTTTTAATTTTGTGTAAATTATTGAATTCTAAATTAAATAATCAAGAAAGATTGATATCTGTTGTCATTAATCAATGAAATTCTGCAATGTATAGACTCTGCAAAGTGATTCATCAAGCTTGACATCATCACAGTCTTTCATAATATATAAATTGCTGAAGATGATGAATAAAAGACAGTCTTCTGAATGAGATATGACCTCTTTAAATAATTGATGATTTTATTTGAACTAATAAATGCATCAAGCATCTTTCAGAAGTATATAAACTAAATGCTTTATAAATATTTTGATGAGTTTTGTTTGACTTATTTAAATAATATTCTTATCTTCATCAATGAGTTATTAAAACAGCATCAAAATCATGTCTGACAGATTCTGAAGAGACTTTGTCAGACAGACTTACTGATTGAAATTGACAAATGTGAGTTTGAGATAAAGCTGACAATCTATCTGGAATTTATTATTAAGATGAAAAAGAGTGTGTGTATAAACTCAAAGAAGATCAAGACTATTCATAAATAAATGATCTTAAAGATTGTCAAGAGTGTTTGAAGCTTTCTGAAGTTTGTCAACTTTTACTGATGATTTCTAAAAGATTTCTTAATTCTGATGACATCTCTTGTCACTCTGACAAAGAAGAATGTGATTTTTAAATAAATAAAGAATGCAAATGAAGTTTTCAAAAAGCTAAAGAATATGTTTATATCTGACAAAATCTTGCTACAGTTTAGCTCTGATTGAGAGATTATTATTGAAATTGACTCTTCTGACTATGTGACAGATGACTTTCTAATGCAATATAATAATAATGAGTTTCTACAATCATGTACATACTTCTTGAAGAAGAATCTATCAGCTGAATGCAATTATGAAATTTATAACAAGAAGCTTCTGACAGTCATATATTATCTGAAAAAGTAAAAAGCTGAGCTCTGAAGTGTTGACAAGTTCTGAATTATAATAAATCATAAGAATCTCAAGTACTTTATCACAATCTGATGCTTGACTGAATATTAAATGAGATGAGTGGAGTTCTTGAGTTGATTTAACTTCATTATTAAATACTATTCTGAATGAGAGAACACACTTGCAGATGTACTATTAAGATGAGAGCAAAACATGCTTAAGAAAGCTGATGAGTGAATTAATTATTAAAATATAATACTGCTGCAATCATAAATAATTGATAAAGAATTTTTTAATCTTGAAGTTGAACTCATAACTGTGAAGAAGATTAATGATAGTATTGTTATATTAATAAATATAAGAGAGAAGAAGAGTCTAAAAGATTTCTGAAAACAAGTATATAATAAGAACTGAGTGCTTCAGAAAGTCATTAAAACTGTTAAAAGAGATGATAGAAAGTTTTCAGTATCAATAGAACTCAAGCTATTAATAAGTGAGTGCTTGATTAAAAATGATGAAATTTATTGATGAGATTGCTGAATGATATCTGATTCAGAATCTTTATACATGTCAATTATTTAGAACACTCATGACTCAGTAATCACTGATCACTCTGAATGAAATCTTATAATTATAATGATTGAAAGACACTTCTTCTGATCAGACTATTATCAGAACATTTGTCAATTTGTGAGAAACTGTGACATCTGTAGATTAGCTAACTCATGAAAGACTTGACAACAGAGCTTACTGAAGCCACTGCTGATTTCTGATTGATTCTGATATAAGATTTCAATAAACTTCATCACTGAACTATCTGAATCAGATGACTGCATGAATATAATAATTGTGATAGATTAACTTATAAAGAAAGTGATCTTTAAATTCTGTGTGAAGATAACAGCAGACTTGATTGCAGAAATATTCATCTGATCAGTCTACTGACATTATGATCTACTGGATGCAATTGTATCAGACTGAAAATCACAGTTTGTTGAAATAATGTGAAAAAAAATCTGCCAACTTCTGTATATAATTCAGAGACTTTCAACTGCATGATATTCAGAAAGAGATAAATCAACAGAGAGAATGAATCAGATTCTTGAGATATTTCTACAGAAGTATATTAATCACATGCAATCAGATTGAAAATGTTGGCTTCTGATAGAAGAACTGACAATTAACAATTGAGAAGTAAAATCAACTGAATTCTCACTCTTCTTTCTTGCTCATGAGTACAATATTAAATCATTGAAACTGACAGAGAAGCTCTCAAATTTGACAACAGAAAATCATTAAAGTCTGATACAGTAAAAAAAGATGATAGTTAGAAAACTCTAAAACACATGAGAGACTGCACAGACTGCTATTGCTGCTGTTCAGAAATTACAGAAATAATATGCAAATTGAAAGCAGAAGACATTCTACAGCTATAAAATAAAAAACAAAATCTGATTAAATCTCTGAAATGTAAGAACAGACAGATCAAGCAAGAAACTTGATGTGAAGAATGTCAAGTACACAGTCATTAAAGTTATTGAATTGCATGCTTACTGTCTTGATACTCTTTTAAAAATTCATAATGTGTTTAACACTCAGCTCCTTCAACTGACATCTGAGAACTTCTTTTCTTCACAAATTGTACATGAGCTCTAGCTACTGTTGACACTAGCTGATAATAAGTATGAAGATGATGAATATGAGAAATGAAAGATTGAGAATATTATTAATGAAAAGAGAATAGATATCTGATGAAGATACTTGATGAAATGAACTGAATGAAATTAATCTATATGAGAGCCTGCTAGAGCATTAGAGGATATGACTGTGTTGAACTGATGAGAGTCTTGAAAGTAATCAGAAAACATTATAGATAATATTCAAGCATTAACTTGAGAAGAAAGTAATGTGACAGACTGATATCTGATAGAAAATTCTTAATGAATTATTAAGCTCAACAACTCAGCAATCTTCTGATCATGCATGACAGTTCTCAACAGTGCTTACTAACAGCTGATGTATTCAATCAATCAGATTCTCAATCAAGACTCACCAGTCTATTCTTGCTTCTATATAAGCACACACACTTTAACACCATCCTCTTTCTCTTTTTCTTTCTTTTCTTAAGCAATTCTTTTTGTCAATAGAGCATAAGTTAGTTAGTGAAACAAACTCTAATGTCTACTGCTTACATAAATCAGTTGTGAAGGTAAGAAAAGAAAGTCTTGTTGCAATAACTCTTTCTATAACTTTTCTCATGCAGTTAAGAAGAGAAATAATTCTATATGATTTGAAAATTAAAGCTTTTCTGTTTAGTTTTTTCAGAATAACTTCAATGACTTGTCTCCAGATTTGTGGATGATATCCACATTTAAAGAGAGTACTATATAATTGAAAAAATCTATTTTTCAAAACTGAATAGATTTTTTGTAAAATATAGAAGAAGATGTCATCTGAGTCTGATGCACTAGTTTTTGATTCTGAGAAGATGGAGTTTCTAATCTCAGATTCTGCTATTTCAAGTCATTTTCAATTCATATCTTCTTGATATTCATTCCAGTTTATTGATGGATACACAGAAGATTTTCTAAATAGAGTTTTTATAAAAATATTGCATTCTTTCTGAAAGAATACAACTTTAGAGACTTGTTCAGTTTTTAAATCTGTATATTTTAGAATGAATGTTTTTTTCACTCTATTTTGCTTTGTATATTTATATGCTTTAAAGATTTCTTTTCTCTGTGCATTCTCAAGAAATTCATTCCAGTATGAGGATTTTGCTTTTTTGATAAAGTTAAAGTATTCAGTTCTTTTTATTTTATATTTCTCATAGCTGAATTGATTACTCTTGAAATCTCTAAAAGCTTTAGACATTTTTTTTCTTTTGTCTTTAAGCTCAGAATTTCATCAAGACTTGAATCTTTCAGTAATTCTGTTTTTGAGAATATGTTCTTTAATAAGTTCAATTGAGAGAAGAATTAGATCTCTTATTTTCTCAGCTTTCAATTCAAGTTCAGCTGAAGAGTTTTTGTGACAGGCTGATGTCTGATAGAGAACTCTTAATGAATTATTGGGCTTGACAACTCAGCAATCTTCCAATCACACTCAACAGCTCTCAACAGTGCTTACTAACAGCTGATGTGTTCAATCAATCAGATTCTCAATCAAGATCCACTAGTCTATTCTTGCTTTTATAAGAGCACACACACACTTTGACACCATTCTCTTTCTTCTTTTTTTTCTTTTCTTAAGCAACTCTTCTTGTTAATAGAGCATAGATTAATTAGTGAAACAAACTCTAACATCTACCACTTACATTAGAATTGCTTTTCTCAATCTTTCTGTGAGAGGAGTCCTTCATCAGATAAAGAGAATCAGAGCAAGATAAAAGAGATTAGAGCAAATCATCAAAAGAATCTCTTCACAGATTATAATCAAGCTAAACATCAGAATGTTAAACATCAAACAATTGAACATCAACCATCAGAACATTGAACATTGGAAGTCAGTTGCTGTCAGAGCTAATACACTGCTGTCAAGAAATTGTGAGGAGCTAGGTCTAATGGACATATAATCAGAACAGGAATGAGCTACTAGTGTAGAGAGTATAAAGAAATATGTGGTGGGAGCAAGTATATAGTACATGCTATGAGTAGATAGAGCTCATCACTGACCTGTGTAAGAATGGGGGCAGCATTGAGTGATTATATACAAGTGAGGTGTGTGCTACTAAGGTCTAAAGAGTCTAGTGTTAGAGCCTGGCATGACAATTGCCCCCCTGTTTGTTGGAAGCTGTTCCCAGCAACCATTGTAGTTTATAGGTGTTGCTATCAGTGTAGTGTTAGATGTTGGTACCTAATTGTTCAGCTGCTTGCAGTGTTGTTGAATGTTAGATGTGGGTGGCTTGAGTGGTGTTGTGTAGCTGTGATGTGGACATGGGTGTGGATGTGGGTGTGGCACAGTGGTGCCAGTGTGGTGAGGTAAGCAGGGTGGTGAGATAAGTGATGGTGATGTAAGTGAAATGCTGATGTAAGTTGAGTGAGTCACATGTGGTGTGTTGGAATAGATACTTCTGTCAAGCTGAAAGCATCTTTTCTCAATTGGGATTAGTACTATATCAGAATAAACAATAAAGAACATTTGTAATCTGCTGTACTTCTTTCTCTTCTTTTCTTCTCTCTGTGACATCATTACTTTAAAGAAGTGTTTTTATCTGATTCATCTGTCTGCTGTTGCTTGTCTGTCTTTCTGCTGTCATGACTGAATTCTCTTTTTTGTAAGTCTCATTAATATGTTGAATGTAGAATGATGAACATTTTATATTATGGGCAAGTTGTTTGTTGTTGCTTTGCTGCTTGTCACATGCAAGTTACTGTTCTGATGCAGTAATTGACTTTGTTATGATATTCAGTCTTCATGATTATTTTTGTTGTTATCTTTAGTGTTCCATGAACTTTTTGTTGCTGTGAATGCTTTTTTTTGGTTATTTTATCACTGTCTTCACATTTTTTGATGAGGACTTGTTACTGTTTGTGCAAACTTTTTGCTTATGATGCTGTTGTTGGTGTGTTTGTTTGATGTGGATATTGACTGTTTACTAACATACTGTTTGTTAATAGATGTATCTCATATGTCTGCTGTCTTTTTTATTATGAGAATCTCAACTTTTTCTGTGCTGTTCTCTCAGAGAGAAAGAAGTGTGAAGAATGCTGCAAGACACATTATTTCTGTGTTTCTGTATGTGCTACCAGTGAGTTCTGTTGATAAATATAGCACTGACAGGTGTATGTTGATAGACAGAGAATAGTGAGACTCTTCAGCAGATCATCAATCTCTGTGATCTAATCTTCTTCAACAGAAGATTGAATTGTGTTGCTCAGTCTGACCACAACAAGCTTCAACAGCTTGTTGCTGAACTTAATTGATCCACAGCTCTGACACAATCTCAGAGAGCTTGGGTAGCTGCTCTCACTGGTGTTGTTAGACACTGTGTGCTGCAGATTACTTAATCTGATGAGACTGTCAGTAACTCTGACAATGATTATTCTCTGTCTGTTGTCTCCATCTCCACCTCCTCCATCATCTCAGACACTGATAGCAACAATGATAAAGATGATGATGATGATAAAAGCATCATTAATAAGAGTGATATTGACTCTTCTTATAAAAGAAGTCATGCTATATCAGAGAGCTCTGACAGCAGAGCTGTTGTCTTTGATGACATACAACTTCAGACAGTGACTGCAGTTGCAGTGGTTGTTCCAGTCTGATGTGAGACTTGTGATTTTGTCTCTGGACAGCATAGATCACACAAATTTTCACTCAATACTGAGAGCATTTTGAGGAACTTCATGAAGTAATGAAGCTCTGTTTGAGGATGAGAAATATTTTTTGTGTGGCATAATACCTGCTCTTAGATTGTGGTCTTCAGACAATTTTTCTTTTTTATTTTTTGTGCTCTTTGGGGTTTTAAGTCTGCTGTAGATGGTGATCTTCAAATCTGAATAAAAAACATTTGCACCTCTCCTTTTTATTTCCAGTGCTTTATTAAACTGTGTGAGATGCCTGTTGATGTTTAGTTCATTATAAAGATAGAGCATCTTGTGTTTTTGAAGATAGGTGTTTAGTATTTGCTGTGCTTTGAGGCTGATGATCTTGTTGCATTTTACATTTTCTCTTTTTTGAAAAATATTTTCATTATCTCTGTATCTGCAATATTTTCTTCAGATTCTCACATGTCATCTTGTGGTCCCCATTCAAGCCATTGAACTAGATATTCAACTTTCTTTTGTCAGATGTGCTTGTTGAGTATTTTGTTCACTATAAATTTGTCTTCCTCATCCACCAGTTCTGATTCTGGCAGTGATGGCACTCCCTCATGTTTGATGTAAGATTTCAAGAGAGAGATGTGAAAGACAGAATGAATGCTGCAGTAGATTGGAAGTAGTTAAAGCTTATATAATTGCTTTCTCCAGACTGCAATGATTTTAAATGAGTCAACAAAGTTGTGGTTGAGTTTCCTTGCAGGACAGATCATTTTGAAGTTTTTGATGTTGAGCATGACTAAGTCATTCATCTTATAACTTTGTGGCAGATGTCTGATGTCATAGTATATTTTTTGTAAGTCTCACAACTGTTGGAGTTTGTCACTCAGCTTTCTATAAATATCTGTGAATGTTTCTGTGTGTTCTGTGGTGTGTATGGCTGGACACTCTGGTGCTTGACTGATATTGATAGAGAGATCTGGTTGGTATCTCATCAGAGCTACTGCTGATACTTCATCTGTGAAGCTATGCTGAGATTGATTGTAGACATGTTGGATCATGAGAAGTCATTGAGTCCAGTTGTCTTGATGAAAATTTATAAAGTAGCATAAGTATTACTTCAGAGTTTGATTTTGATGCTCAGTTTGTCTGTCTGTTTGAGAGTGAAAAGCAGTATTAAGCTTATGTTTTATGCTGAAATAGAAGCATAGAGTTGACCAGTATTTACTTGTGAACAGTGATTCTCAATCAGAAATTATGTGTTGAGGTGTTCTATATATGGTGAAAATGTGCTTATAGCACAATTCTGCAAGTTGCTCTGCAGTGATGTCTTTTCTGCACAGTAGATAAATTGTGAACTTGATGAGAATGTCAACTATGACTAAAATGGTATTATAGATTTGATCTTTTTATGAAGATGGGAATAGTTCTGTAATGAAGTTCATGGTTAAGATCTCAAAGAGTTTTGTGGGCAATGGAATGATGTTCAATTCATCATATTATTTGTGGTGTTGAGGCTTAATGTGTTGACATGTGTCACAGCTTTGTGCATATTTCACAATATCTTGAGATAGTTCATGTTAATAGTACTTTTTCTGAATAGTCTCAATGATCCTTTTGATTCTGAAGTGGCCATCTTGTGGATTGTTGTGGTTGGCATAAAGAATCTCAGTAATAAGTGCTTTTTACTGTGGTACATAAGCACAGCTGTTCACATGTAGAATTTTGTTCTTGAAAAAGATTCATGTTGATCTATTAGCTTTGAGTGTATTTTTCTTTTCTATTTTGCACTTTCAGCATACAACAAATGTGTCAAGATCTTGGATTTGCTGGAGTAGGAATGTCAAGAATTTGAGCATGTTGGAGTAAGCTGTCTTGAATGTCATGATAGTGTTTACCATTATCTGTGGCATAAGGATTCTAGAAGATCCTCTAATGCTGTTGATAGAATCAGATTATAGCAAGTCATGTGAGTTGATTGAGAGCTCTGTGCTGTCCACTGTGATGATTGATGTTGGAACTCTTTGTTTACTGTTGTGCACTCATACACAGTTTGCAAGAAGTGTGATTACTTTATTGAAATTCATATTTCAGTCTTGATTGACTCCATGTCTAAGTTTTTGTTGCAGTGTGAGCAACAGTATCTTATCATGATAGAAGTCTGCATAGTCTGCACAGTGACTGAGTGTGTCTGTGGGATTTATGTTCTCTGAATGATGCTGCAATATAAAGTCATATGTGTTGAGCACTTCCACTCATCTTGTCTGATGTTGATTTAATGTCTTAGTTATCATAAAATATTGAAGATTGATATGATCTGACAAGATGATCACTGATTTCTGACTTTCCTCCAGATCATGTCTCCAGTACTTAAAGACAGCAACTATTACTAGAAGCTCTTTATCATGAATATCATAGTGAGTTTCAGTGTCTATAAGCTTCTGAAATCAGAAGATGATAGAGTGTCAGAGATTATTCTTCTGAAGTTGTGATAAGATGACTGTAATAGCATGAGTTGAGATATTAAATTTGAGTTTGATTCAGTGCTGATAGTTGAAGTGAGCAAGTAACAGAGTAAATATGAAGTGCTCTTTAAGTTAGTCAAATGTGCTTTGAGCTTCTTCAGTTCAGATGAATATTAGTCTCCACTTTTCTTTCTTTTCTCCTGCAGTGAGTGTGAAGAGTGGATTGACAATTTTCAAATAGAAGTGAATGAATCTGTGATAAAAATTTGCAAACTTCAAGAAGAATTGAATCTTCTTAATGCTAGTAAAATTAGATCATTTCAAGAATAATCTTGACTCTTTCTTTCTTCATTGAAATGCTGTTTGAGTCAACTATAAACTCAAGAAAGAAAATCTTGTCAGTAGCAAACTCACATTTGCTACTCTTGATGAAAAAACAAGCTTGCTTCAAGTGTTTTAGAACTGTCTGAACATGTGCAATGTGCTCATCTATTATATTAAAGTAGATGAGAATGTCATTGAGATACACCACACAACACACATCTAGCAGATCAGCTAGAGCTTTATTAATGTACACTTGAAATATTGTCAGAGTGTTGATGAGCTCAAAAGATAGAACATGATATTTATAATATCTGTAGCATGTGCAAAATGCTGTCATCCAGCAGTCTTCCCATCAGATGCAAATGTGATGGTAGACATCACAAAGATCTAGTTTGATGTACAATTTTACTTCTGCTAGTCTATCCAACATTTCTGTCACCAGCAGCAGTGGATGACAGTTTTTGAATATAATGCAGTTTAATCTTCTGTAGTCTACACAGAGACATAGACTATCATCTTTTTTCAGAATGAATAGTATTGGTGCACCAGCAGAACTTTTTGAGAGTTGAATTCATTCTTTTTCTAATGCAGCTGCTATGTATTTCTGGAGGACAGCAAGTTCACTTTCTGAGAGATTGTATATTGATAGAAATGATGGTTTTTTGTCAGATTTCAATTCAATGATGTGTTCTGCTGTTGAATGATACTCTGAGATGTTGGCATTTTCTTCTGAGAAGAGATGCACAAACAGCTGCACAAATTCTGATAGTTCTGGAATATTCACATGTGTGATTGCATTGAGTGCAATACTTTCTGTGTTTTGTGCAAATAGTTTGTCAATTGAGACAAGATATGCAGATGTGCTGGAGAAAACCTCTTTTATTACTGTCTCAGCTGTTATAAAGTCAGATTCTTCATTTAACTCTTCTTCTTCTTCTAGACAGTAGACTCAATTGTCTTTCTGTCAGTTGACAATTGAGTTAATAGTTTTGAGCCAGAAGAATTTCAGAATCATATTATAGATATTCAAGATGACTGCTTCAAATGCTTGTTGTGCTTCTTGCATTGTTCTCTTGTGATCAGTTACACTGACCACAAGATCATATGTTCCAAAGATTCACACTTGATGTTCATCAATGACTTTGACTAACTTCAGTGTTGTGGATTTTGACATTAAACCTTGTGACTTGACTCAAAATTGACTCACAAAGTTGACTTTCACTCTGGAGTCCACTAAGACAAGCACATCTTTGATGCTCTCAGGAGTTTTGATCTGCATCATAATGAGAAATGAAAGTGGGCTGGCATGCTGTAATTTGTGAAGATTGAGAGCTACTGCAGTGTTGATAGCTTTCTTCATTTGTTTTTTGATACTTTGTCTGTAGATTTTTTTGAATTTGTCTTCAGCTTTTTTCTGAGAAAGCATTCTTTGATGGAGTGTTCTGGTTTTTTGTGAAGATTGCACTATGATTTATCACTTGTGGTCTTGTGCTTATAAGAGTTGGGTTTTTCTTTCTTTTACAGTTTTCTTGAGAAGCTCTTTGTACTTTTCTTAAGTTTCTCTGCACACTTTTTAATGTTATCTTTACAGATGGCCAGTTGTGTGACAAGTTCTTTATAAAACAAGTTGTCAATGATGACAGCATGTTTGTCAAATTCAGATCTGATTTCTGAGAGGATTTTGCAAACAAGATGCATCTTGCACTGTTTCTCTGTGTATTTATATGAGAGTTGCTGTTTGAATGACTTGAGAATGCTGCTGAAGTTGTGAATGAATTGATTATTTCACTGTTTCAGCTCAAGATATTTGTGCTCAGTGTTCTGGAAAACTCTTTCAGAATTCATGATCTGTTATGAGAGCCAATTGCTGAATTTGATTTATAAGAGCAGAATGATTAGAGTGGTGGTGTGATGATTTCACTTGATGAGAAGCTTGATTTCAAAATGTTGTACTGCTTTAAGCATCTTGCAATCATTGTGGCCTCTAAAGTATGCTGCTTGATATGTGTGAAATACTGTGCATTAATCTAAAAATTTCTCAAGTTCTTTGAGATTCTTGACTGCAAACTTTTTATCATTCTTATGTGTTGAAGCCCTGCCTGCATCTGCTGTGCTTAATAATTGTAGTCATTAGGCTTCATCTGTTTTAGTCTGGATGTTTGAGTGACTTTCTGAGAGTGTAATCATCTGAATGATGGCTTCTTGCAGAGATTCATTTGAATTTTGTGTGTGTAGTATTCTTTCCAGTCTTGATTGGTGTGGAGTGAAGATTGAAACTGTATAGTGAGGGGATTTCTTCATTGAAGTGATTCTTCTTTCTATAATTACACACATTGTATTGATTTTCTGTTGCAGAACTTGTAGTTCTTTACTTAATTTTGCAAGCAAGACTTCATCTTGATCATTATTCTCAGTATCTGACAGATTGTTTGCAGAGATGGTGAGAGTGCAGCTTGTGTGTGTTTCAGTGTTCTGAGGTGCATTCTGCTATTCAGATGGAAGAAAGTCAGTGTGAGTGCTGGACTCAGCTGTTTGCAGTACAATTTCAATTTCATCCACTCTCATAAGAGATTGTGTGAATGACTCTGACTGTTCAGAAGTTTTCTGATGTTTCAGTAATGTTAAAAGATCAGACATTAAGCAAATGCCTTCAGAAGTCTTTCTGTGAGTTTGTTGACTCATCTTATTAATGAAGAATGTTTTGCATCATTTCTGTTGATGAAAAGTTGTGTGTTGTGTTGATGTTTGATGTGAGTGCTGGTAGCAGCCTGTCTGACAGACTGTCTCTTGTGATGAGAGAAAGTAATGAGAACTGTGAGAAGCTAGATCTAATGAATGTATAATCAGAACAGGAATGAGCTACTAGTGTAGAGAGTATAAAGAAATATGTGGTGGGAGCAAGTATATAGTACATGCTATAAGTAGATAGAGCTCATTGCTGACCTGTGTAAGAATGGGGGCAGTGTTGAGTGATTATATACAAGTGAGGTGTGTGCTACTAAGATCTAAAGGGTCTAGTGTTAGGGCCTGACATGACAGAAATGAAAAAACAAATATTGAGACAGTAACAAAGCAGATTATCATAAATTACATTGAGAAGTTAGCTGCTGTCAGAGCTAATACATCATCATTAAGAGATGAAAAATGAACATTGAGATAATAACAAAGAGAGTTATTATAAATCACATTGGAACAGTAACAAAGCAAGTTACCACAAAATCATTAAGAAAAGATGTTTACTTACACATTAGAGCATGATGATGAAAGAATGAATGAACAGATGCCTGCATGAGCAAGAGTAATGAAAGAAAGACATCAACTCATTTTACAAGTATTATAAAATACAAATTGAGTTTTATCAGAAGCAAATCAGCAGCAGACAGAAACAATTATGAGACTTGAACAGCTGATATTAGAATATCTGTCAGCTTCAGCATCAGATTCAACATCAGCATCAATAGTGGCTTCTCACTCTCAACTCAGACTGTTCAATTCAGCAGTCTTTAATGAAAGCAATCTGAGTCTCTACTCTAGCTTTGAAATAGCATTCAGAAACAAGTTGGAGATTAATCATGAGTGCTTGCCCAACTCAGATAGAAAGATTATCTATATGAACTCTCAACTTGAGAGAACAGCAGCACTGATAATGCTAGCATGAATAGAAGAGAATCAGAATACAACAGTATTTACATCAGATGTTTTTGTCAGTCAGATGAGACTCTCATTTGCAGATTCTGCACAGAGAAACAAGATCTTGTTAAAATTAAATTAGATTAAGCAAGATAATACTTCATTCACACAGTTCTTAATAAAGTTTAATCAGCTGCTTCTTAAGACTGACATCACTAGAGATGATAGAATTAAAAAAATCTATCTGAAGTCTGTCATTTATCTGAATCTGCTGAATCAAACAGTTGAACTGCAGAAAAAAGAGTTCTATGAGAAGTACTGTAAACAGTTGAGAGTAGTTGATCATCAGACAATAGATGTCAATCATCTTCAGAAGATGAGATAAGTGAGAAATAACTCTTCAAACATCTTTTAATCAGCTTCAATTCTTCTCACTGCTCTTCTCCCACTGAACTCAATAAATATTAACACAGCATAAGAAGAATTCCAGCATGTCAGATAAGTCAATTAACAGAAAATTAACAAGTATTAATAAAATAACTTCTATTTTTATTATAAATTAAAAGAACATCTTCTTAGAATCTGTAGACTGCTTTCAGCTATTCAATTAAATGCAGCAAGTGTCACAGTGACAGAATCAAATCTGTTAGCAATTATATCAGATTATGAAGATGAAAAAAATGAGTCAGAAAACTAGTTGCTCTTGTTAAAAATCACAGATAAGAATCTAGTAAAGATCTGATACAGAAAGTAAAAGCTACAGAAAGAAGAATGAATAGCCTCTTCTTAATTACTGATGTCATTGTTAATGAAGTGTATGTAGTAAGAACTTTAGTTGATAGTGACTGTCAAGTTTATGAAGTTATCTCATCTCACTTTACTTCATAATGTCAGACTCTATGCATGAAATGTCAACTCTGAGAGTTGAGAGAGATTGCTGGTCTAACAGAAAAATGAATTTAAGAGATTGCAAGAATCTCAATTAATATTAACAGATGCTCAATTCAAAAGACTTGATTCTATATGTCACCCATAATGAAATATGATATGATTGCTGGGTTAGGATGAATGAAAGAAAATGAAGTAATGATTGACATGTTAAATAAAGCATTACAGAGATTGAATGAAAGTGTGATTACAAGATTCTCAACAAATCTTCTGTCAATTGAAATTCAGAAAATATCAGCAAATGTCTACTCAATGTGGGCAAGAAAAATAAAGAGAGAAAAGACAGAAGTTTTTGCAGTCTCTATAATTAATATAAAAAAAACACTCAGTATGAAGAAAGAAAAAGAGAATCTTAAGAAGAAGTTGTCAGAATACTATAGAAATTTTCTTAATATCTTCAATCAGAAGAAGATGAAGCAGTTGTCAGATTTTTGAGAACTGAGTATTAATCATAATATTGAGCTGCTGAAGAATAAGAATGAGAAAGAAGTAACATCACTCTGAAGATTTTTTTATATTATGAGACAGAACAAACTTCTAACACTCAGAAAAACTCTCACTGATTATCTCAACAAAGAGTTTATTCATGTAAGCAGTTCACCAGCAGAAGCTCCAGTTCTCTTTATAAGAAAGTCAGAAGAAGATTTTTAATTTTGCATGAATTATCAAGTTCTAAATTAAATAATCAAAAAAGATTGATATCTGTTGTCATTAATTAACAAAACCCTGCAATATATAGACTCTGCAAAGTGATTCATCAAGCTTGACATCATCACAGTCTTTCATAACATACAGATCACTAAAAATAATAAATAAAACACAGTCTTCTGAACAAGATATGATCTCTTTAAATGATTGATGATTTCATTTGAACTAATAAACACATCCAGCATCTTTCAGAAGTACATAAACTGAATACTCTGTGAGTATTTTGACAAGTTTTGTTCAGCTTACTTAGATAATATTCTTATCTTTATCAATAAATTATTAAAACAGCATCAAGATCATGTCTGACAGATTCTGAAGAGGCTTTATCAGATCACCTTACAGATTGAAATTAATAAATGTGAGTTTAAGACAAAGCTGACAATCTATCTGAAATTTGTCATTAAAGTGGAAAAGAATGTGTGTATGAACTCAAAAAAGATCAAGACTATTCAGAAATGAGCAGTTTTAAAGACTGTCAAGAGTGTTCAAAACTTTCTGAAGTTTATCAACTTCTATTAATAATTTATAAAAGATTTCTCAACTCTGGTGGCATCTCTTATCACTCTGACAAAAAAGAATGCAGTTTTTAAATGAACAGAAAATGCAAATAAAGTCTTTGAGAAGCTAAAGAATATATTCACATCTGACAAGATCTTGCTACAGTTTAATTCTGATCAGAAAATTATCATCAAGACTAACTCTTCTGACTATGTGACAGATGACTCTCTAATATAATATGACAATAATAAGTTTCTACAATCATGCACATATTTCTTGAAGAAGAATCTATCAGCTGAATGCAATTATGAAATTCACAACAAGAAGCTTCTGACAGTTATATATTATCTGAAAAAGTGAAAAGCTGAGCTTCAAAATGTTGACAAGTTTCAGATTATAACAGATCATAAGAATATCAAGTATTTTATGATAATTCAGCACTTGACTGAACATTAAATGAGATGGGCAGAGTTCTTGAGTTGACTTAACTTCATCATCAAATACTGTTCTGGATGGGAGAATATACTTGCAGATGCACTATTAAGATAAGAGCAGAACATGTTCAAGAAAGCTGATGAGCAGATTAATCATCAAGATATAATACTGCTGTAATCACAGATAATTGATAAAGAATCTTTTGATTTTGAAGTCAGACTTATGACTGTGAAGAAGATTAATGATAGTGTCATTATATTAATAAATATGAGAGAGAAGAAGAGTCTAGAAGATTTCTGAAAACAGATATATAGTAAGAATCAGATGCTTCAGAAAGTCATCAAAGCTGTTAAAAGAGATGATAGAAAGTTTTCAGCATTAACAGAATTCAAACTATTAATAAGTGAGTGCTTAATTGAGAGTGATGAAATTTATTGACAAGATTACTGAATAATATCTGATTCAGAATCTCTACACACACAAATTATTTAGAATACTCATAACTCAGTAATCACTGGTCACTCCAGACAGAATCTTATAATCATAATAATTGAAAGACACTTCTTCTGATCAGACTGTTATCAGAACATTTATTAATTTGTGAGAAACTGTGATATCTGTAAATCAGCTAACTCATGAAAGACTTAATAATAGAGCTTACTGAAGTCACTGCTGATTCTCAATCAGTTCTGATGTGAGATTTTAATAGACTTCATCACTGGACTATCTGAATCAGATGACTGCATGAATATAATAATTATGACAGATTAACTCATAAAGAAGGTGATTTTTAAACTCTGTGTGAAGATAACAGCAGATTCAGTTGCAGAAATGTTCATTCAATTAGTCTATCAGCATTATGATCTATCAGACACAATTGTATCAGACTGAAGATTACAGTTTGTTGAAATGATGTGGAAGAAAATCTGTCAACTTCTGCATATAACTTAGAGACTTTCAACTGCATGACATTCAGAAACAGACAGATTGACAGAGAGAATAAATCAGATTCTTGAGATGTTTCTACAGAAGTATATTGATCACATGCAATCAGACTGAAAATGTTGACTTCTGATAGAAAAACTGACAATCAACAATTAAGAAGCAAAATTAACTGAATTCTCACTCTTCTTTCTTACTCATGAATATAATGTTGAATTATTGAAACTGACAGAGAAGCTCTCAAGTTTGGCAACAGAAGATTATCAAAGTCTGATACAGTGAGAAGAGATAATAGTTAAAAAACTTTAAGATGCATGGGAGGCTGCACAGACTACTATCACTGCCACTCAGAAACTACAGAAACAGTATGTAAATTAAAAATAAAAGATGTTTTACAGCTACAAGATAGAAGATAAGATCTGACTGAATTTCTGAAATGTAAAAACAGACAGATCAAGCAAAAAACTTAACACAAAAAATGTTAAGTACACAGTCATTGAAGTTATCAAATTGCATGCTTACTATCTTGATATTCTCTCAGAAATTCATAATGTGTTTAACACCCAGCTCCTTCAACTGACATCTGAGGATCTCTTTTCTTTACAAATTGTACATGAGCCCCAGCTATCATCAACACTAGTTGATAATGAGTATGGAGATGATGAACATGAGGAATGAGAGATTGAGAACATTATTAATGAAAAGAGAATAAACATCTGACAGAGATACTTGATGAAATGGACTGGATGGAATCAATCTACATGAGAGTCTGCTAGAGTATTAGAGAACACAACTGCATTGAACTGATGGAAGTCTTGAAAGTGACCAGAAAGCATTATAGATGATACTCAAGCATTGACTTAAGAAGAAGATAATGTGACAGACTGATGTCTGATAGAGAACTCTTAATGAATCATTAAGCTCAACAACTCAGCAATCTTTCAATTGTGCTTGACAGTTCTCAACAGTGCTTACTAACAGCTGATGTGTTCAATCAATCAGATTCCCAATCAAGATCCACTAGTCTATTCTTGCTTTCATAAGAGCACACACACACTTTGACACCATCCTCTTTTTTCTTTTCTTTCTTTTCTTAAGCAATTCTTCTTGTCAATAGAGCATAGATTAGTTAGTGAAACAAACTCTCACATCTACCACTTACAGTTCTCAATTGAAGACCATTGAAATTCAGCTTTAAGCAGATTACTTTGTAAAGCTTTATTCACTTCATTAATCAGTTCCAAATTTTGATGCTCTAGCCATTCTACCAATTTATCTGATCTTGTTGGATTTGAAACTTCAGAATTCCATTATGAATGGTGAGAATTGAAGTCTCCAGCAATGATGCATGAATGAGAAAAATCTTCAATTGAGATTAGATTTCTTTCAACTGTTCATGCAGGATTTTCTTTATTCAAAGACTTTTCATTATAGATATTTATCAGTTTAATAGTGTTCAACTGATTTGTTTGGTCAGAAATACCTATAAAGAGAAGATCATTGCTGGAGCAAATATCTGTTCTAAGACATGCTTGAAATCTTGATCTTTTTCTAACAAAAATAACAACTCTACTTCTTAACTGCTTATCTTCAGAAAGAATGCAGTAATAAGCATTATGAGAAATAGTAAAGTTATCATCTTTATTCATCCAAGGTTCTTGGAACAATAGAAAATCTATTTGATTTTCAAATCCAATATCTAGACATGTATGCATTGCATTTTGATTTTTCCCCACATTATTTTGAAGAAAGGTCAATTTTGAAGAAGAAGATTTTTTACTCTTACTTATTAATATCTTTTAAGAATTTATACTTCAATTCTTTTTCTACTCAATGTTTGAACTGATTGAGGCTTATCTTCAGAATCTGATTTATGAATTCTTTTAAATTTAAGAGCAGCAGAATTGAAGACTGTTCTTTCTTCATCAGAAAGAGTAACTAAAGAGACTGTAGAATTATCTCTATTACTCTGAGAAGATTGAGATTTTGAGAAAACACACTCAGTGTTATTTGCTACATGAAATTTGAAGCAATTTGCACATTTTAAAACTGTGTGAGTGCAGATTTCTCTTTTTATTACAAGAAGAACAATAATACATCTTTATAGTATGATTTTCAGCACATATTCCACATTTTGTTTGATTTTTGCAGTTGAGAAAGAGATGATCATGCATATAGCAGTTCAAACATTGAAAATGTGCTTTTGTTCTGATTTGCTTGATGCTTTGATACTGATAAAAACTGACAGATTTAAAGCAGCAATATTAATTTTCTTTAAAAATTTTGCAATCTCAGTATCTTGAACATGACAAACAACAGAAGCATGCTTTTTTATCTCTCTGTTTTCAGCTGAAGTGAGCCATTGAAATAATCTTTTCAGAATGATAAAATTGAAGATTTCTATTTCATCTTTCAGTAGTTGAAGATCAGTCTCATGATTAAATATTTCAGTGAAAATACTATGAACAATGAAAAGTCTTCACTGTTTATCTTTGTGTGATTTTGAGTTCTTGAAGTCAAAATCAAATTTCATAAAGTCAGAGAGAGCATTTTGTCAGATAGATTTATATTCTTGTAGAAAATCAGCAAGAAATTCATTAATAGTTATGAGAATAACAGAAAAATCTTTGAAGAATTTTACAATTGTGGAAATTACAAATTTGATAGTTAATTTTGCTTCACTAAAAGCATCATTAATTCTGTTTCTCATAAAGTAGACTTTTTTATAAATTTTCTTGCTGATTTCAGCACAAGTCTTTTCTTCAGCAGATTTACTTTTGTTGTTTTCTTTTTAGTTGAAGTATTTAAAGTTGAAGACTGTGTAGAATTTATTGTTTTGCTATATAAATCTTTCTTCAATACTTCTGAAAAAAAAAATAATGAAGAGGGGGTGACAGAAGCAGAGATAGAAACAGAAGATTTAGAAAATATCTGATTTTTAATAATAATAGAGTTACTTTTTGCATTCTCAAGCTTTTCAAGTCTTTTTTTCAGATTCTGAATTAAAGAATCTTGAAAAATAAAGATATCTTTAGACTTATAGAAGAAGAGAATTTTTTGCAGACTGAGAACACATGAATTTAACTCTTTTTGAATAAGAACATGATTTTTATTTTTGAATTCCAGTGCCAGTTTTTGAAGAATCTCTTTAAGATTCAAATTGGAGGAGGAGGAGGAGAAGAAGAAGAAGAAGAAAGAGAAGAAGAAGAAGAAAGAATTATTAGAAAAATAGAAGAAGATTTTAGCTGATTTATTTGTAATTGAAATTGATGTTGTATTAGCTGTTATATTGAATGTTGTAGTAGATGTTGTAGAATTGGAAGAGTTGACTGAGTTGTGGTTGTTTTTGCAACTGATGTCACTGAAATTCATTAAAGAATCAGAGATAGAAGACATTGTAAATATGTTTCAGATAGAAACACTAGATTTTTTCTTGCTAGAAATCTAGAAAACTAGATCAGATTTTTTCAATAGATTGACAAACTACAATAGATTAATTTTCACATAAACCAAATCAGAAAAAGTCAGAGTTTAATATTTTTCTGAACTTAACAGAGTCAAGCAGTTTAATAAAAAATAACTCTGAAAACTGAATGAGAGAGTGCAGAAAATAATAAACAAGTATACTTAACAATGATTGAGAGAATCTGTTAATGATTTTTAAAAAGAAATCATTTAAATTATCAGATCTTTTGCAAAGAAATCTTCTGTAAAACCAGCTTTTGCTATCAGAATGTATATCAGAAATCTCCACACTATAAAGAGTGCAGCTCAATCTTCTATACATCTGAAAAGCAGAGCAAAATGAACTACAAGTGCAGATTCTGTTTTCTGTGAAGTTAATCTCAGAGAAAAACCACTTCTTACTTTTTAAAAGAGAAGCAAGAAACTTATAAATAAGAAATGATATCAGTATTCAAACTTATTCAACTCAGTTTTTTTTAATTCTCAGATTCCAATTCTAGCTCTTCTCCATAAAATATAATATACAAAGTACAAAATATTTCAATGACAGAGTGAGCTCCAACTGCAGAAAAACTGGAAAAGCTGCTATAATATATAAGTATAAGGAATTCTTCTTGATCAGCAAAGCACTGGAACCAGTATGTCTTATCTGACTATAAAAGATCTTAATTACTGCCACTGGAAGGCAGATGCAGGGATTTGTGACTCAGTAAAACCACTGAATATAACTGTTATCCAACTGGATTTCTTTTGTGAAGTTGAAATAGTTTCAAACTTTCAATGAAGTTGAAATGCCTTTGGAAACTCAGGGTGAGAGATTAGAGATAAGATAAGATCTCAGAATATTTTGACAGACCATCTCAAAAAGCTTTGTAAGCAACTCTTGACAAGAACTTCAAAAACTAAGTTTGTGTGTGAGCAGAGATTTTTTAAGTGAGAAGTAGAGACTGAAGAAATAAATATAAAGAATAGAAAGATAAAAATTGAAGAAGTTTGAGCTGAGAACTGAAAGAGTATGTAATTCAAATTTCTAAGTAAGAAATTGTGTGATTGTTGAGTTATGATTGAAAGAGTGGATTTCCACCCAGAAATGGGAGTATTGACTTCACAATCTTATTTCTCAACCACCACACCAAATCTCACCATGAAAATGAAGGAATATGGTCAATAGAGAGTGAGCTTTCAAATGAATGTAATTTTATTCCATTCTGATCAAAATTGAGGGAGTTGTGGTTTTCTGTTGTGAAGTGCCTGATGAAAGAAAATTATGAAATATTTAATTTCTTTTGAATTTTTTATCTCTCTTTCTTTCAAACAGAGTAATCAAATAATAAATGCTTTAAATTTTCTTTGCAGTCACAGTGTCTGCAGTTCTCAGACAGATAATTTGATAATCTTATTAAATAAGAAGCAAAATAACTTTGTCCAATTTTTAATTAAATAATTATAGATTAAATTTGTTTGAAAATTTTCAGAATTGAGGCTTTCTGTTTTAGCTTAAATTGAAATTGAGAATAGTGATTTTCTTAACTTTTTTTATTGAATAAGTTCTTAAATCACTCAAGCATTGTCTGTTCTCTTATTTATCTCTTAATATATACTTTTCAGAAAAAACTTGTGCTAGTTCAGTGTTTTTTTTAGCAGCTCTATAAGCTTGTTTATTCTCATGAATATTCACATGAGCTGGCACCCAATGCAGATCACTGGTTATACTCATCTTACCTAATTGAAAAATATAATTTCTGATTAAATTAAGATAGTATAATTCATCATTTAGATTTTGATTGCAGTTCTTTTTATGACAGCTTGACTATTTGAAAAAATCCAAATACTTTTGTCAGAGCTGTTCTTTTGAATCAATAAGACAGCAAATTTAAAAACTTTATCTATTATAAAAAGTTCTGCATCAAAGACTTTTATATGTTTGTCTAAATTTCATGAATATCTCATACTTTCATTCAAAATGTATAGATCTGCATTATTTATTTGATCCTTAAATTGAGAATCATCAGAATAAATGATTAGAGATTCATTGGATTCATAATTTAATTAATTCAATAGTTGATTGTGATTTATTTTTGCAGTAAATTTCTCAATTTCAGTAATGATTGTTAGAGCCTGGCACAGAGTGGTAAAGAAGTGTTGAACTCAGAGTCATGTAACTGAATTCTCCACACAACTGTCAGTAGTAGAGCTCAGAGCAAGAGCAAAGAAGTATATATTGCACAATCACTTCAGATCTCTCTTTTCTTCATCATGTTTAATATTTTCAATTAGATCTATCTAATATGACAGTTTATTAGATTCTTCTTCTTCCATTCTTGCATCTAGTCTGAGATTGTATCATAATACTAAACATCATCTTACTTTACTCTTTTTGAAGTCTTTCAGTTAAAAGATTTCAAGCAGTATTGATTATAGTTTCAAGCATGTCAGCAACTGCAAACAATCCAAACTTATTATTATTAAAGAATCAGCTATTGAATCTTTTTTTGTATCAGTGAATTGATCTAACTTCAAGCTTACAAGAAGATAAAACAAACTGAAATTATTTTAAACACTTTAACATCACTGTGGAATAAGACACATGAGTGGTTTATAATGAAATAAGCAACACAACTCCTGAAACTCAAGTACACAGCAAACAAATCAGAAGAGAAGCTCAAAATCAGATCAGTATTCTGAAGAAATAAATAACTGTTCTGATGAAAAAATAAGATTAATACAAAGAAGCATGCATGATCACATTGCTGAATATGCAGAAATAAGAAAGCACTTCTGCTCATGTAACTGAATTCAGAAAAAAGCAATTAGTCAAGATTGATGACTCCAAGCATCTTACAGATGAAAAGAAACTCAAGTTTAAGCATTGACTTTTCAGAATGAAGAATAAACTGCAAGAGAATACAGATCACTTTCTCACTGAAATCAGTAAGATTATCTATATCAAGAATTAAATTGATGGGGATGCTGCACATCATATTGCTTCTCATATGTGAGAAGAACAGCAGAATATTATCAAACAGCAGAGAAAGTATTCAAACACTTGAAGAAAATCTATAAGAACTCAAACAAGCTTCTCAATGTAAAGAATGACTACCATCAACTAGTTATGAAAACAACAATAATTATCACAAATTTATTATCAAGTTCTTACACTTGATGGGAGAAGCAGAAGTATTCAAGAAAAATTATAAGAATAATCTAACAAGCTATTTCATAAAATGCAGAAAGCAGTGATTGCTGTTCATATCATCATCAGAATCTTTAGTGAATTTCAGAAAATCTGCTTGCATACTGCTCACATTCTGAAGGGAATTCAGACAGTCATTAATCATCAAAATTCTGTTAGAACAGCTGCTCATAATGCAGAACAGCAAGCTAAAAATCTCACATTCAGCTGTGAGAGCATCACAACTTCAGCTTCTGAAAATAAAGATTGACTGAAATTAATTGTGTGCCATAATTGCAAAGATCTTAATCACATGAAGTATAATTGCTCATACAAAAATAAAACATCTGCAGAGATTTAGAAGTTAGAACTCAATAATGAAAATAATTAATTAAAAAAAACAAGTCTAGAAGAAGTCTTCATTCTGATTAGAAAAGTATCATTAGAAAAACTGAATTTAAGTAAATTAGTGAGAGGACAGTCATTTCTTGTATATAGCAAATTAGTATTAAATAAAGTTGCAATTTCAATCAATTCTCTTATTGATACTGGAGTGAACAGGTCAATTCTCATTGACACACAACTAGTAGTGAACATGATTTAAATCTATAACAGAAATATTCATCAATTGTCAGAGACATGCAGTATCAGAAATTTTAATAGAAATGCTTAATCATTCATCACTCATCTTGTCTTTTTTCATCTATAATTGAACAGTCATTAATTTGAAAATGTCTCTATGCTGATTGCTAATCTGGAACAATATTTTTTGATTATTAAATAAAAATGATTAACAGATCACAATGTCTGCTTGAATATGATTAATCAGAGATTACTCTGACTGAAGAAGCTTTCAGCAAAGAATACTGTACTGACAGTGATACTGAAGTCAGTACTGCAGAAGATTCTTTAACAACTTAAATTAAATCTGCAGTATTAAAAAGAAGCAGATTATTAAGATAAATTAATAGAATTCAAGATTATACATGAGTGATAAAATCATCAGAAAGAACAAAGACAAATGAAGAAAGATTCTGCTGATGAGACTCATATTTTAAATTAATTAAAAATATCTCAAGAAATACTGAAAAAGGAAAATAATTAATGTCTCCATTAATGCAAGACAATGAACATGATATTTATTAATACAGCAGCATATCATCAATATATCAGAAAGACACTGAATAGTTGTCATGTGACTTCACTTCAGAAAATTGATGACTAATAGATAAAAAGCAGAAGAGTATCAATAAAGTGAATAAAGATGATGAGAAGACTGACATTAATAAAAAACTCTCAAAAATCTATAAGCAATTTCAGAATGTATTCTCAAAAAAGATTTCAGATAAGTTGTCATCATATCACAAAAAAGTGAACTACAAGATTGATCTTCTAGTCAGAGCAGACTCAAGCAGAAATATAGACTGAGCATCACTGTATAAAATGGATATGAAAGAACTGGAAATAGTTAAGAAGTACTTGAAGATAAATCTGAAAAAGATATTTATTGTGTCAATAACTGCACTCTTTGCATCATCAATTTTCATTGCAGACAATGAAGCAAAACTGCACTTCTGTGTTGATTTTCACAAGTTGAATGCAATCTCAAAACATGATCAATATCTTCTCTTCTTAATTGATGAATTGATGGATCAGCTGAATGAAGTAAAATATTTCATTAAACTCAACATTCATCAAGAATTTCACAGAACTCATATGAGTGAGGAATCAGAGAACTTGACCAGTTTTCAAATACAGTACAGATTATTTAAATATTATATAATTTTATTTAAACTTACAAACAGATCTGAAGACTTTCAGCAGTACATTAATTCAACTTTCTTTAATTATCTGAATGATTTTATAACAGAATTCATGAATGATCTGTTGATTTACAGCAAGATAAAGAAGAAGCACAAGAAATAAATGAAAAAGATTTTATAATAATTAAGAGAAGCTGAACTACAGATCAGTATTAACAAGAGTGAATTCAGTGTGCAACACATTAAATATCTAAAGTTCATTATCATTATAAAAGACATTAAGATGGACTCAGAAAAGACAGCTGTTATTATTAAATGAACTGAATCATTAACAGTTCAGAAAGTATTATTATTCTTGAGATTTTGCAATTTCTATTATTATTTTATAAAGTTCTACAGTTATATAGACAAACTTCTTTATCAACTCATCAAGAAAAACCAGTCTTTTATTTAAAGCAGCAATTGTCAGACAGTCTTTAATAAGCTGAAGAAAATGCTCACCAGTACTCCAGTACTGCACCACTATGATTTAAATCAGAAAATAAGAATTGAGACTGATGCATCAGATAAGACATTTGCTGAAGTTCTATTACTATAATTCAAAAATGAAAACTAGACTGGGTCAGTGGGACTGAAATCCCAGACCTGATTCCAGCTTTCCCATCTCATTTCCCTCCTGTGGGATGTACTAGCTGGAACCATGTATGCCTGGGACAGTGTCTGGGACCCTAGTGTATGGGAGGGGTTGGGCCTGGAACCACAGTACTATAGACATGGTCAGGCCCAGAACTGTGTTGTTATAGACATGACTGGCACCAGCCAGAACCAGAATGGGATGGGATGGAACACAGTACAGCCTATTCAGTTTGATACTGACATATGGGCATATGAGATTGGGATCCCATCCTGTACCATGTTCAATATAAAAAAGTAACAAATTTTGGTAACAGTCTTAGCATATTTCAGCAATTTTAACACTGTTATACCCATGTCATCTATCTTATATAATATTGCCAGAATTCCAGTTCCAACCCAGTCCTGTCCCTCCCATGGGACATCTGGGATTTGGTACACAATTCTCATGGTGGGACAGTTCTGGCTGGGATTACTATCAAATTAGTATGGGATTCTGGTTCCATTATCCCACCAGAATGGGATATGAGATCAATATTGCTGCTGCTGGGATCAAATTCCAAGCCAAATTTGGGACTGGGACCAATGCATATGAGATTTGGGATCCCATCCCAGTTCTGAACACCACTCTAATGAAAACTGACATTCAGTAGCATTCTACTTCTCTTTAATGAGCACATTAAAAAGAAATTATAAAATACATGACAAGAAAATGTTAGCAGTGATGTGTGCACTGGCAGAATGATAATCTGAACTGAAAGAATTGTAGCAGAAAGAAAAATTCCAAATTCTTACAGATCATCAGACATTAAAGTATTTTATAATAATCAAGAAGCTGAACATCAGACAGACTCAATAAACTGAATTTCTTTCACATTTTTATTTCAAGATCAAGTATCAATTGAGTAAAAAGAACACACTGGCAGATGCTTTCAGTCAACTCAAGACAAGAGTTGAAACAGACAAGCTAAGAATACAGATTCTACTTAAATCAGAATACTTGAACTTAAGAATCAATACTGAACTGAAGAACAAGCAGTTAAGAAAGATAGCACAGACAACAGAAAAGTTAGAGACTGCAGCACAGCTGAATGAAATTGAGAGAACAGATCAAGCAGCTATTGATTAAATTATTGTAATCAATCAGATTACAGAATTGTTGGAGCTTCTACAACTGAAGACTAGCTAAGAAGAGAGATCATAAAGTCTAACAAGTAAAGATCTTTTATATTATGAAGACTGACTGATGATTTCTACTGAAGAGAACTCATTTCTATCAGTACAACTAATCAAGAAAATCCACAAGCAGTCATCAGTGGCCCATTCAGACAAAAAGAAGACTTGAACTCTGATCAAGAAACAGTATTACTGATCAACATTGTGACAGAATGCAGACTGTTATATGAATAACTGTTGAGTCTGTCAATAAATCAAGATATTCAGAGATAAGATATCAGAACTACTGAAATCACTATCAATTCTTCATTATACATGACAGCACATCTTAATGAATTTCATGAATGCTCTTATGATAAAACAAAAGCACAATGCAATCTTGATCATTATATGCAAGCTGAGTAAGAAACTCATCTCAATCTCAATCACAAGAAGAGTCAGGACACATGAGCTTGCAAGACTATTTACAGAGTATTACTATCAACATTATAAAGCACTCAATTGTATCAGATTAAGAATCTCAGTTTGTGTTTGACTTTTAAAAAGAGTTTATCAAGATTCTGAAAATCAAGCTGAAACTTTCTACAGCACACTATCTGTAAACAGACAGTCAGACTGAAATTGTCAATCAGTATCTAGCAATTCAGTTGCAATCATATGTAAATCACTATTAAGATAATTGAGATGATTTATTGCTCATCATGAATCATGCTACAGTTGTCACAGTTCATGCTTCAATAGATGCATCTCTTTCTTCAGTGACAAACAATTATGAGCTACAGACATCTTTCAACTGACAGTCTTTATCAGATAAAGTGCCACACACTAAGTACTTAAATCATCAAGAAGCACAGAATCAAGTGTGAGCTTTTGAGAAAGTATGAAAGTTCACTTAGCAGAGAATACAGAAGATTCAGAAAATAATAAAGAAACAGATTAACTGTTACTGTCAGAAGCTTAATTTTGAGATAAAAAATTAAATCTACTTGATTCTATATAATTATTCAGTAAATTACTCAAGCAGAAAGCTGACAGAGCAGAACACTAAACTTTTTTCAGTAATGAAGAAGATAAAAAATAGCTACTGTCTAGAACTATCTTTTAGTATAAAGATATACTTTATAATTTCTTTAAACAAACTCTGCTGAGCAGCAATGAACTCTCTATCAGAACAAAAATATGAGAAGCTGAAGTTATTAATTATTAATGAAAAAAATAAATGAGAGATGAAGTAAATTCTGACAAGTCAGATTCATCAGAGTAAGCTGCAGTATTAAATCAAATGACTAGAATATGACCATACCTCACAATGATAATTAGTGTGAAATTTTAAGAGCCCACCACATCAGTTAAGAGACTATCATAAGAGCAATCTGGAGAAACTGGAACTTTCAAAACAACTGACAGAATGACTGGAGGCATGAGAGAGTGAGAAGAATTTATCTGAACACACAGATGATAACTTATTAAAAGAATAAAATAAGAAGAATTACAGTCAGAGCATCTGACATGAGAATATGCTCAAGTTTTTCAGAAAAGTAATATTAGAGTCTGATGCAGAGTGGTAAAGAAGTGTTAAACTCATAGTCATGTGACTAGATTCTTCAGACAACTGTCAGTAGTAGAGTTCAGAGCAAGAGAAAAGAGATATATTGCGGTGGGGAAATCTGTGACACCTACTTTTTCACTGACATGATTATCCAACCCAAACTGCTGACATGACTATCCAACCCAGCTAGTGGAACAGGGTAAACCTTTTTCCTTACATTCTGATCTTGACTATAAAAGTTGGATTGAGTCTCCCCATCAAGAAGATAGACTACATAACATCTTACCACTCATTCATGTTTCTACTTATTAAATAAATTATACAATTCACTACTTCTTCTATTTGGTTGTTTTTACTATTCTGATGTTCCAATATGGAGGTGTTAGTTGTTTGTACATTATTGCTATATGACTAGCATGATGAGATCCCACCATCATACATGATTGAGAGCACCCTATCCTCATCTCCTCAATTCTCTATGATATTATTCTTTTGTTGGGTTTGTTGTTGATGAGCATGAGCATATATGATTGATCACCATTCCATCACCCTACTACCACCCCTACTGAGACATGTATATTATTATTATTATTATTATTATTATTATTATTATTATTATTATTATTATTATTATTATTATTATTATTATTATTATTATTATTATTATTATTATTATTATTATTATTATTATTATTCATTATAGTCTTATGCAGTCAGAGACTATGAAGACTATCTGACAGCTTTGCTAGCTGTAGGATTTAACTAGATACAAAAGAAACTGGTGATACAGCTTTGACCAATTAAAATTAAATTGAAAAGTGACAAGGCAAATAAGAATTCTTCCATCACAGAAAAATGATTGCAACAGTTGTAGTTTTTATTTTATTTTTTATTTCAATAACCACTGTCTTGTAGCTAGTTTTGTTTCTTTAAGAAACAATACTAACCACTTCAGACTCAAAAAGATTTCAAAAAGAAATTTTAAAGAAAGTTGTGAAATATTTAATTTCTTTTGAATTTTTTGTCTCTCTTTCTTTCAAACAGAACAGTCAAGCAATAAATGCTTTAAATTTTCTTTGCAGCTACAGTGTCTGCAGTTCTCAGACAGATAATTTGATAATTTTATTAAGTAAGAAGCAAAATAATCATATTCAATTTTTAATTGAATAATTATGAATCAAATTTGTTTAGAAATTTTCAGAGTTGAGACTTTCTGTTTTGACTTAATTTTAAATTGAGAGTAGTGATTTTCTTAACTTTCTCTATTAAATAAGTTCTCAAACCACTCAAGCATTGCCTGTTCTCTTATTTGCCTCTTAATAAAGATTAGAGATACATATTTTTCAGAAAAGACTTGTACTAGTTCAGTGTCTTTTTTTACAGCTCTATCAGCTTGTTAATTGTCATGAACATTGACATGAGCTGACACTTAGTGCAAATGACTGATTATATTCATCTTATTCAATTAAGAAGCATAGTTTCTAATTAAATTAAGATAGTATAATCCATCATTTAAATTTTGATTACAAGTTCTTTTTATGACAGCTTGACTATCTGAAAAAATTCAAATATTTTTATAAGAGCTGTTTTTCTGAGCTAATGAGACTGCAAACTTGAAAGCTTTATCTATTATAAAGAGTTCTGCATTAAAGACTTTCATGTGTTTGTCTAAGTTTCATGAATATCTCATATTTTTATTCAAAATGTATAGACCTGCACCATTTATTTGATTCTCAGATTGAGAATCATCAGAATAAATGATTAGAGATTCATTTAATTCATAATTTGATTAATTTAATAGTTGATTGTGATTTTCTTTTGCAGTAAGCTTCTCAGCTTCATTGATGTTTATATTAATCAATTCATCTAGATTTTTGAATCATGGTGCATTTTATTTTATTTTGATTCTCTCAGTTTTTAGAGAAGATAGCTGATTAGAAATCATTAAGTAAATTTTGAACAGTTGATTTGAATATTTTTTTATTTTTGATAATCTTTTTCTTTTTCTTTTACTTGATGTTTGTTCAACTTGTTCAGTATTATTTATGTTTTGATTTCAATTCAGATACTTTCTCTAATCCAGCTCAATTTTATAATTATATGAAGAATAACTTGATAAAAGTCTTTTTCTTATAATATGAAATTTTAACAGCTTTAATAATCTGAAAGCATAACTTCTGCTCAGTTTATTAAATCTTACTTTTGATGAAGAAATTGCTGCTTCAATCTTTATTGTATATATTAAAGAGATTCTGAAAGCTTCTAAAATCTTTCTCAGAGCTGAATTTTAAAGTTTTTCAAATTTTTTAAGTAAATATTTTTGATTATTCCATCAGATAGAAACTCTATAATCAGCTACTGAAGTAATACAAGTAATATATAATTGTCTCATTGCTTGGAAAGGTGAAACTTCTTTCAGTATTAGAAAGTCTTATTATTTTATTTAAGACTCTTTTAGCTGTTGCTATTTTGAATTCCACATGTTGTTTAAAAATGAGTTTTGAATCAAATTAAATATTCAATTATTTGACTACTGATTTTGATTTGAATTCTCTGTCATTCAGCATGATAGAATTACTCTCATCATGTTTTACAAAATGAATAAGCTCAGTTTTATTCATATCAAACTGAATGACTTGAGAATCTTGTCTTTAAAGCATAATGTCAACTGCTTTTTAAAGAAGAAGACAATTTTGCTCAATTAAGAGAGAGAAGACAATTAAACCAGTATTATTAATATAGCTAGAAATTCTCACATTATTTAAATTCTCATGATTATTTTCAAAAAGATATTTTGTATATAAACTATAAAGAACTGGAGAAAGTGGAGAGTCTTGTGAAACTTCAATATTAATAGTTGATGATTTCTGCTGTTTGTTGTCATCAAATATTAACTGAATTTCTCTTTTTTGCATAAATGAGAATATCCATTTAGCTAAAATCTTGGGCAATTTCATGTCTGAAAGAACTTTCATCAATCTATTCACTGAATATAGTCAAAGACTTCTTTAATATTCATAAAGAGAGTAGAGATCATCAAATCTTTAAAGTTATTTGATTGAATATCATGAATTAAACTCATAACTGCATCAATAGTAGAGTATTACTTCTTACCTTCAAACTGATCATTGCAGAGTCAATCAGTTGTGAAGACAAGTAAGAAAAGTCTTGTTGCAATAACTCTTTTTATAATCTTTCTCATGCAGTTAAGAAGAGAAATAATTCTATATAATTTAAAAATTAAAGCTTTTCTGTTTAGTTTTTTCAGAATAACTCCAATGACTTGTCTCTAGATTTGTGGATGATATTTACATTTAAGGAGAGTACTATATAATTGAAAAAATCTATTTTTCAAAACTGAATAAATCTTTTATAAAATATAGAAGGAGATGTCATCTGAGCCTGATGCACTAGTTTTTAAATCTGAAAAGATGAAGTTTCTAATCTCAGATTTTGCTATTTCAGATCATTCCCAATTCATATCTTTTTGATATTCATTTCAGTTTATTGATGGATACACAGGAGATTTTCTAAATGAAGTTTTTATAAAAGTATTGTATTTTTTCTGAAAGAATACCACTTTAGAAACTTGTTCAGTTTTCAAATCTGTATATTCTAGAATAGATGTTTTTTTCACTCTATTTTGCTTTGTATATTTATATGCTTTAAAGATTTCTTTTTTCTGTGCATTCTCAAGAAATTCATTCCAGCATGAGGACTTTACTTTTTTAATAGAGTTAAAATACTCAGTTCTTTTTATTTTATAGTCCTCATAGCTGAATTGATTTCTCTTAAAATCTCTGAAAGCTTTAGACATTTTCTTTCTTTTATCTTTAAGCTCAGAATTCCACCAAGACTTGAATCTTTCAGTAATTTTTTTTTTGGGAATATGCTCTTCAATTGAGAAAAGAATTAGATCTCTTATTTTCTCAGCTTTCAATTCAAGCTCAGCTGAAGAGTTCTCAATTGAAGATCATTGAAATTCAGCTTTAAGTAGATTTCTTTGTAAAGCTTTATTCACTTCATTCCAGTTGGCTTTCTGAAAGTTGTACTGATTAGAATAAAGAGAATTTTCAACTGTCTGCTGAATATTCAATTCAAATTCAAACTGAATGATTCTATAATCTGAACCAGAATGCAGTTCATCATCAATCCACCAGTTATATGAAGTTTGAATTAGATCTGCAGATACAAATGTCAAATCAATAATTAACTTATTTTCAACATTTATTCTATAGAAGGTTTCTTTATTCACTTCATTAAGCAGTTTCAAATTTTGATGCTCTAGTCATTCTATCAATTTATCTGATCTTGTTGGATTTGAAACTTCAGAATTTCATCATGAATGATGAGAATTGAAGTCTCCAGCAATGATGCATGAATGTGAGAAATCTTCAATTGAGATTAGATTTCTTTCAACTGTTCATGCAGGTTTTCTTTATTCAGAGACTTTTCATTATAGATATTTATCAGTTTAATAGTGTTCAACTGATTTGTTTAATCAGAAATATCTATAAAGAGAAGATCATTACTGAAGCAAATATCTGTTCTAAGACATGCTTGAAATCTTGATCTTTTTTGTGACAGACTGATGTCTGATAGGGAATTCTTAATGAATCATCAGTCTTGACAACTCAGCAATCTTTCAATCACATTCAACAGCTCTCAACAGTGCTTATTAACAGCTGATGTGTTCAATCAATCAGATTCTCAATCAAGATCCACTAGTCTATTCTTGCTTCTATAAGAGCACACACACTTTGACACCATTCTCTTTCTCTTTTTCTTTCTTTTCTTAAGCAATTCTTCTTGTCAATAGAGTATAGATTAGTTAGTGAAACAAACTCTAACATCTACTGCTTATATTAAAATTGCTTGTCTCAATCTTCCTGTGAGAGAAGTTCTTCATCAGATAAAGAGAATTGGAGCAAGATAAAAGAGATTAGAGCAAATTGTTGAAAGAATCTCTTCACAGATTATAATCAAGCTGAATATTGAGATGTCAAACATTGAACAATTGGACATTAATCATTGGAACATTGAATATTGGAAGTTGGTTGCTGTCAGAGCTAATACACTACTGTTGAGAAATGAAAAACAGATATTGAGACAGTAATGAAGCAGATTATTGTAAATTATATTGAAAAGTCAGTTGCTGTCAGAGCTAATACACTGCTGTTGAGAAATGAAAAACAGACATTGAGATAATAATAAAGAGAATTATTGTAAATCACATTGAAATGATAACAAAGTGAGTTATCATAAAATCATTAAGAAAAAATGTTTGCTCACACATCAGAGCATAATGATGAAAGAATAAATAAAGAAATGCCTGCATGAGCAAGAGCAATGAAAAAAAGATATCAACTTGTTTTATGAGCATTACAGAATACAAATTGAATTCTATTAGAAGCAAATTGACAGCAGATGAAAATAATCATGAGACTTGAACAGCTGATATCAGAACATCTGTCAGCTTCAGCATCAGATTTAATATTAGTGTCAGTAGTGGCTTCTCATCTTCAATCCAGACTGTCCAATCCAGCAGTCTTTGATGAAAGCAATCTGAGTTTTTACTCTAGCTTTAAAATGATGCTCAGAAACAAGTTTGAGATTGATTATGAGTACTTGCTCAACTCAGATGAGAAGATTATTTATATAAACTCTCAACTTGAGAAAATAGCAGCACTGGCAATGCTAGTGTGGATAGAAGAGAATTAAAGTATGACAGCATTCATATCAGATGTCTTTATCAGTCAGATGAGACTCTCATTTGCAGACTTTGCATGAAGAGACAAGATCTTATCAAAACTGAATCAGATTAAGTAAGACAACACTTCATTTATACAGTTTTTAACAGAGTTTAATCAGCTGCTTCTTGAGACTGATGCTGCTAGAGATGATAAAATTAAAAAGATCTATCTGAAGTCTGTCATCTATCTGAATCTGCTGAATTAAACAGTTAAACTGCAGAAAAAGAAGTTCTACAAGAAGTACTGTAAATAATTAAGAGTGATTGATCATCAGACAGCAGATGTCAATCATCTCTGAAAGATGAGACAAGTAAGAAATGATTCTTTAAATATTTTTTAATCAGTCTCAATTCTTCTCACTGCTCTTTCTCCACCAGACTTAATAAATATCAACACAGCACAAGAAGAATTCCAACATGTCAGATAAGTTAATCAACAGAAAATTAATAAGTATTAATAGAATAACTTCTGCTTCTGTTGTGAATTAAAAGAGCATCTTCTTAAAATCTGTAGACTGCTTTCAACTATTCAATTAAATGCAGTGAGTATTGTGACAGCAGAATCAAACCTGTTGGCAATTATGTCAGATCATGAAGATGAAGAGAATAAGTTGAAAAACTAGTTGCTCTTGTTAAAAATTGCAGACAAGAATCTAGTAGAAATCTGATATAAAAAGTAAAAGCTGCAGAGGGAAGAATGAATAGCCTCCTCTTAGTCACTGATGTCATTATTAATAAAGTGTATGTAGTAAGAACTTTAATTGATAGTGGCTGTTAAGTTTATGAAATTATCTCATCTCACTTTGCTTCATAATGTCAGACTCTTCATGTGGAATGTCAACTCTGAGAATTGAGAGAGATTGCTGGTCTAACAGAAAAATAAATTTGAGAGATTGCAAGAATCTTAATTAATATTAATGAATGCTCAATTCAAAAGACTTGATTTTATATGTCACCTGCAATAAAGTATGATATGATTGCTGGATTAGGATGGATGAAAGAAAATGAAGTAATGATTGATATGTCAAATAGAGCATTATGAAGATTAAATAAAAGTATGATCACAAGATTCTCAATAAACTTTCTGTTGATTAAAATTCAGAAAATATTAGCAAATGCCTACTCAATATGAGCAAGAAAGACAAAGAGAGAAAAGACTGAAGTTTTTGTGATTTCTATAATTAATATAAAGAAAACACTCAATATGAAGAAAGAGAAAAAAAACTCTAAAAAGAAGTTGTCAGAGCACTATAGAAACTTTCTTAATGTCTTTAATTAGAAGAAGATGAAGCAGTTATCAGATTTTTGAGAGTCAGATATTGATTATGATATTGAGCTGCTGAAGAATGAAAATGAGAAAGAAGTAACATCACTCTGAGAACTTCTCCATACTATAGAATGAGATGAACTTCTAATACTTAAAGAAACTCTTACTGACTATCTTGATAAAGAATTTATTCATGTGAGCAGTTCACCAGCAGAAGCTTCAGTTCTCTTTATAAAAAAGTCAGAAGAAGATTTTTAATTTTGTGTAGATTATTAAGCTTTAAATTAAATAATCAAGAAAGATTAATATCTATTGTCATTAATTAATAAAACTCTGCAATGTATAGACTCTGCAAAGTGATTCATCAAGCTTGACATCATCACAGTCTTTTATAATATATGAATTGCTGAAGATGATGAATGAAAGACAGTCTTCTGAATAGAATATAATCTTTTCAAATCATTGATGACTCCATTTGAACTAATAAACACATCAAGTATCTTTCAGAAGTATATAAACTGAACACTTCATGAGTATCTTGATGAGTTTTGTTCAGCTTACTTAGATGATATTCTTATTTTTATTAATAAATTATTGAATCAGCATCAAGATCATATTCAACAGATTCTGAAGAGACTTTATCAGACTGACTTACAGATTGAAATTGACAAATGTGAGTTTGAGACAAAGCTGACAATATATCTGAAATTCATTATTAAAGCAGAAAAGAGTGTATATATAAACTTAAAGAAGATTAAAACTATTCAGAAATGAGCAGCATTAAAGATTGTTAAGAGTGTTTGAAGCTTTCTGAAGTTTGTCAACTTCTATTAATAATTTATAAAAGATTTCTCAATTCTGATGGCATTTCTTGTCACTCTGATAAAAAAGAATGCAGTTTTTAAATGAACAGAGAATGCAAATAAAGTCTTCAAGAAGTTAAAGAATATGTTCACATTTGATAAGATCTTGCTACAGTTTAATTCTGATCAGAAAATTATCATCAAGACTAACTCTTCTGACTATGTGACAGATGACTCTCTAATATAATATGACAATAATAAGTTTCTACAATCATGCACATATTTCTTGAAGAAGAATCTATCAGCTGAATATAATTATAAAATTCACAATAAGAAGCTTCTGACAGTCATATATTATCTGAAGAAGTAAAAAATCAAGCTCTGAAGTGTTGACAAGTTTCAGATTATAACAGATCATAAGAATCTTGAGTATTTTATAACAATTCAGCATTTAACTGAACATCAAATGAGATGAGTGGAGTTTTTGAGTTGATTTAACTTCATCATCAAATATCATTCTGAACAGGAGAACACACTTGCAGATGTACTATTAAGATAAGAGCAGAACATGCTTAAGAAAGCTGATAAGTGAATTAATTATTAAAATATGATATTGCTGCAATCACAGATGATTGATAAAGAATCTTTTAATCTTAAAGTTAAACTCATGACTGTGAAGAAGATTAATGATAGTATTGTCATATTAATGAATATGAGAGAGAAGAAGAATCTAGAAGATCTCTGAAAACAAATATACAGTAAGAATCAGATGCTTCAGAAAGTCATTAAAACTATTAAAAGAAATGATAGAAAGTTTCCAGCAACAACAGAATTCAAGCTATCAATAAATAAGTACTTAATTAAGAGTGATGAAATTTGTTACCAAGATCATCAAATGATATCTGATTCAGAATCTTTACACACACAAATCATTCAGAATACTCACAACTCAGTAATCATCAGTCACTTCAGACAGAATCTTATAATTATAATAATTGAAAGATGCTTCTTCTGATCAGACTGTTATCAGAATATTTATCAATTTGTGAGAAACTGTGACATCTGTAGATCAGCTAACTCATGAAAGACTCAATAACAGAACTTACTGAAGTCACTGTTAATCACTGACTGATTCTGATATGAGATTTCAATAGATTTTATTACTGAACTATCTGAATCAGACAGCTGCACAAATATAATAATTATAACAGATTAACTCATAAAGAGAGTGATTTTTGAGTTCTGCACAAAGAAAACAGCAGACTCAGTTACAGAAATATTCATTCAATCAGTCTATCAGCATTATAATCTACTGGACATGATTGTATCAGACTGAAGATTACAGTTTGTTGAAATGATATGAAAGAGAATCTGTCAACTTCTGCATATAATCTGGAGACTTTCAATCATATGATATTCAGAAACAGACAGATTAATAGAGAAAATGAATGAGATTCTTGAGACATTTCTACAGAAGTATATTGATCACATGAAATCAGACTGAAAATGTTGACTTTCAATAGAAGAACTGACAATTAATGATTAAGAAGCAAAATCAACTGAATTCTCATTCTTCTTTCTTGCTCATGAATACAATGTCAAACCATTAGAACTGACAGAGAAGCTCTCAAGTTTGGCAACAGAGAATCATTAAAACTCAACACAGCAAGAAGAGATAATAGTTAGAAAACTCTGAGACACACAGAAGACTGTACAGACTGCTATTATTACTGTTCAGAAATTACAGAAACAGTATATAAATTAAAAGTGAGAGACATTCTACAGCTATAAGATAAAAGACAAGATCTGACTGAATCTTTAAAATGTAAGAACAGACAGATCAAGTAAGAAACTTGACATGAAGAATATCAAGTACATGATTATTAAAATTATCAGATCACATGTTTATCATCTTAACATTCTCTCAGAAATTCATAATATATTTAACATTCAGCTCCTTCAATCAGCATTCAAGAATCTCTTTTCTTCACAAATTGTACACAAGCCTCAGCTACCATCAACACTAGTCAATAACAAGTATGGAGATGATAAACATGAGAAATGAGAGATTGAGAACATTGTTGATGAAAAGAAAATAGACACTCAATGGAAGATACTTGATGAAATGGACTGGGATGAAATCAATCTATGTGGGAGTCTGCTAGAGCATTAGAGAACACAATCATGTTGGACTGATGAGAGTCTCAAAAGCAATCAGAAAGCATCATAGATGATATTCAAGCATTGACTTGAGAAGAGAATAATGTGACAGACTGATGTCTGATAGAGAACTCTTAATGAATCATCAGACTCAACAACTCAGCAATCTTCTGATCACACTCAACAGCTCTTAACAGTGCTTACTGACAGCTGATGTGTTCAATCAATCAGATTCTCAATCAAGATCCACTAGTCTATTCTTGCTTTCATAAAAGCACACACACTTTGACATCATTCTCTTTCTCTTTTTCTTTCTTTTCTTAAGCAATTCTTCTTGTCAATAGAGCATAGATTAGTTAGTGAAACAAACTCTAACATCTACCACTTACATTTTTCTAGCAAAAATGACAAAACTCTACTTCTTAACTGCTTATCTTCAGAAAGAATGCAGTAGTAAGCATTATGAGAAATAGTAAAGTTATCATCTTTATTCATCCAAAATTCTTGAAGCAATAGAAAATCTATTTGATTTTCAAATCCAATATCTAGACATATATGCATTACATTTTGATTTTTCCCCACATTATTTTGAAGAAAGGTCAATTTTGAAGAAGATGATTTTTTATTCTTATTTATTAATATCTTTTGAAAATTTGTACTTCAATTCTTTTTCTACTCAATGTTTGAACAGATTGAGATTCATCTTCAGAATCTGATTCATGAATTCTTTTAGATTTAAGAGTAGCAGAATTGAAGACTGTTCTTTCTTCATCAGAAATAGTAATTAAGAAGACTGTAGAATTTTCTTTATTACTTTAGAAAAATTGAGATTTTGAGAAAACACACTCAGTACTATTTGCTGTATGAGATTTGAAGTAATTTGCACATTTCAAAGCTGTGTGAGTGCAAATTCTCTTTTTATCACAAGAAGAAGAATAATGCATTTTTGTAGCATGATATTTAGCATATATTCCACATTTTGTTTGGTTTTTGCAGTTGAGAGAGAGATGACCATGCATATAGCAATTAAAATATTGAATATGTGCTTTTGTAACTTGTTCTGATTTGCTTGATGCTTTAATACTGATAAACTGACAGATTTAAATCAGCAATATTGATTTTCTTTAAAGATTTTGCAATCTCAGTATCTTGAACATGATAAACAACAGAAGCATGCTTTTTTATCTTTCTATTTTCAGCTGAAGTAAGCCATTGAGATAATCTTTTTAGAATGATAGAATTAAAGATTTCTATTTCATTCTTCAGTAGTTGAAGATCAGTCTCATGATTGAATACTTCAGTAAAAATACTATGAATAATGAAAAGTCCCCATTGTTCATCTTTATGTGATTTTGAATTCTTGAAATCAAAATCAAAATCCATAAAGTCAGAGAAAGTATTTTGTCAGATTGATTTATATTCTTGTAGAAAATCAGCAGAGAATTCATCAGTAATTATAAGAATAACAGAAAGATTTTTGAAGAATTTTGCAATTGTGAAAATTACAGATTTAGAGATTAATTTTGCTTTAATAAAAGCATTATTAATTCTGTTTCTCACAAAGTAGACTTTTTCATGAATTCCCTTGCTGATTTCAGCAGTAGTTTTAAGCACAAGTCTTTTCTTCAGCAGATTGTTTTTGTTGTTTTCTTTTTAATTAAAGTATTTGAAGTTGAAGACTATGTAGAGTTTGTTGTTTTGCTACATAAATCTTTCTTCAGTACTTCTGAATAAGAGAATGATGAAGAGAAGATGACAGAAGCAGAGATAGAGACAGAAGATTTAGAAGATATTTAATTTTTAGTAGCAGTAGAGTTACTTTTTATATTTTTAAGTTTTTCAAGTCTTTTTTCCAGATTCTGAATTAAAGAATCTTGAAAAATGGAGATATCTTCAGATTTATAGAAGAAGAGAATCTTTTGCAGATTAAGAACACATGAATTTAATTCTTTTTAAATAAGAACATGATTTTCATTTTTGAATTCCAGTGCCAGTTTTTGAAGAATCTCTTTGAGTTTCAAATTGAAGGAGGAGAAGGAAGAGGAGAAGAAGGAGAAGAATAAGAAGAAAGAATTATTAAAAAAATAAAAGAAGATTTTGGGTGATTTGTTTGAAATTAAAATTGATATTGTATTAGCTGTTGTATTGAATGTTGTAGTAGATGTTGTAGAATTGACAAAGTTGACTGAGTTGTGATTGTTTTTGCAACTGATGTCACTAGAATTCATTGAAAAATCAGAGATAGAAGACATTTTAATTATATTTCAGATAGAAACACTAGATTTTTTCTTGCTAGAAATCTAGAAAATTAGACCAGATTTTTTCAATAGATTGGCAAACTACAATGGATTGATTTTCACATAAATTAAATTAGAAAAAGTCAGAGTTTAATATTTCTCTAAACTTAACAGAGTCAAGCAGTTTAATAAAAGATGACTCTGAAAACTTGAGAGAATGAGAAAGTGCAGAAAATAATAAACAAGTATACTCAACAATGATTAAGAGAATCTGTTAATGATTTTTAAAGAGAAATCATTCAAACTATCAGATTTTTTGCAGAAAAATCTTCTGTAAAACCAGCTTTTGCTATCAGAATATATATCAGAAATCTCCATACTATAAAGAGT
>NW_003052497.1:2528851-2531911 GCF_000003515.1 Uncinocarpus reesii 1704 | reverse complement strand
GACAGCAGCATTAAATCTACAAAATTTAATTTTTGATGCTGCTTGCAAAACCATTTCAAAAAGAAGATTTTCTGAAAAATCAAAGTCTTGGTGGAATGATAAGCTGACTGATATGAGAAGAATGCTTGCACAAACAAGAAGATACTGAAGAAATAATTAAAATAATGCTCATGCATTACACAGTTATTTTCAAGCAAGAAACTCTTATTTTTAAGGAATCAAACTAGCCAAATCATCTAGTTGGAATAATTTTCTTGAGACTGCAGGCTCAGAAAATATATATAAAGTATATAAATATTGCAAAAACAAGAAGACTGAGATGACTGCAGCTATAAGATCTCAATTTTCTTTATATGCTTTTTCATTTTCTGAGAAATGTAATGTCTTCTTACAATCAGCTTTTAAAATCATTTCAAGCTCAGATTCAAGCTCTTCATCACAGCTTACTGATTCTTTTTAAAAGGACTGAAACTGGCCAGCACTTTTCAAAACTGAATTAGAAAATGCTATTTATTCTAGTTCTTTCAAAAAAGTCTCAGACCCTGACAACATGTCTTTTGTAATTATTAAAAGAACATATGCTATTATTTCAGATCAATTTTATCAGTTATACTCAAGACTGATTGAAACTGATTATTATCCATCAATTTGGAAAGAATCAGTTGGAGTGGTGTTGAGAAAATTTAATAAAGATGATTATTCTTTACCAGATTCTTATAGAATAATCTCTTTATTAAATTATCTGAGCAAAATCTCTGAGAAAATCATGGCAAGACATCTATCTCAACTTGCTGAAATCACTGATTTGCTCTATTTTAATCAAATGAGTAACAGACAGCAAAGATCAGCAATTAATACAGCAATAACATTACTCTCTGACATTAAACTGAACAAACATGATAAAAAGATCACTTCATGTTTATTTATGGATGTGAAAGAAGCTTTTAATCATGTTAACAAAGCTCAACTGTTAGAGATATATCAGAAAAATCATCTTTCATCTAGTCTATGTCACTGGATTTATTCTTTTCTTCATCAGAGAAAAGTGAAATTAATATTTGATGAAGAAATCATGAATGAATCAGTGGAGTTGAGACTGGTGTATCACAGGAATCACCAGTTTCATCTATACTATTTCTTATATATATCAGTGAGTTATTTAAACAAAATGCTAGCTCAGGCTTGCCTGTCAGAATGATTAGCTATATTGATAATATTGCTTTAATAGTATCATCAAAAATCATTTCTGAAAATTGCTCTTTGCTAGCAAAAATGGCTCAAAAATTGATAGATTGAGAAAATAAGTATTTTGTTCAGTTTGATATGAAAAAAACTGAGCTTATTCATTTTGATTAAAGTAAAAGATCAATAAATAAAACAGTTAAATTGAACAATCTAACTGTTTCTTTCAAAAAAATAGTGAAATGACTAGAAATATAATTTGATAGAAAGCATTCTTTCAAGTATCATGTTTAAAAAAGAACTGCTGATGCTACTAGAATGTTTTATTCAATCAGCAGATTGACAAATACTAAAAGAGATCTTTCATTTCAAGCTATGAGAAGATTATATATTATCTGCATTATATTAATTACTGATTATAAAGTTCCTGTGTGGTGGAAACAGCAACAATCTCTATTGAACTATTTTAACAAGCTTCAAAATCAAGCATTAAAAAGATTTTAAAAACTTTTAAATTTAATTCAGTTGCAGTTATGAAGATTGAGACATGTTTATCACTCTCATTAGTCAGATTAGACAAACTGTACTCTAATTATGCATTGAGAATCTTGTCTTTATATAATACATATTTAATAAAGATCAGAACTTCATGTGATTTAAGTGTTAGTGATATTAATCTGAATGATTTGCATTCAAAAGTTCAATTATGCAACTGGAATCAAGAGAAATAATATTCAAAATCAGAAACTGAGTCTTAATATCACTCAATATGGAATGTGTAAAGAAAAATAAAGAGAAGAAAGAAAAAGTTTTCTTTTTAATTATTCAGATTATTTTCTTATTTTAAAAAGCACATTACATCAGATTTTCAATGCATGATTGATACTTATAATGTAAAGTGAAATGCTTCATAGCAAGAATCAAAGATAAAATTTAATATCTTGTTAAATAATTTAAATGATAAAATTACTCAAGCAGCTGAGCATAAGAGTTTGCTGACTATCTTATAAGAAAATCATTCAGAAAATATTATTATATACTCAGATGATTCAAAATAGTCAGATAAAAGAAATGAAGCTGACTGTTTTATTTCTTATGCTTGAAATCTTGAGAAATAATATCAGTGGAAGATGAATGAGAATGTGAAGATATATAATATTGAAATTTTTACTATATATTAATCTTTACAAGAAGTCTTATCTCATATCTCCACTTCTTAAACATCTTTTATTAAGAATATATGAATATTTACTGACAGTCAAACTGCTATTCAGAAACTTCAGAGAAATACAGCTTATATAAATCAGAAATATTCATATAAAATATATCAGTCAGCTGAAATGCTGATTTCAAATAATATTCAGCTTCATATAGTATGAGTACCTGCTCATATGAATATTTATAATAATAAAATAACTGATATAGCAGTAAAAAGAGCAGCTGATCTTGATATATCTGAAAATTCTACTTATTTTTATAATATTGATTTTTCTCAAGCTTATCTAAAGAGAAAAATCAAGCAGTGTTTATTGCAAGAATGACAGAATTTGTAACATATATTAAGAAAAGATTAATTTTATCAGAATCTTAATATCACATCTGCATGAAAGTCATACAATTTAATAATTAAAATCAGCAGAGTTGTGTGGTCTTCTTATATGCAGTTAAAACTAGATTATAATTATTTCAGATCTAAATTTAAAAAGACTGACTAACTATAATTCTGATAAATGTGACTGTGATGATATGTCTATTTAATTATTAGTACATTTACTCTTGACATGCAGCAATCTGGCTTCTTATCATTAAGGAAATAAAGCTGAAATTACAGAAGTTTACTTTAAATTTACTGGATTATTATGCATGGAAAAGATGTTA